>NC_138206.1:119075268-119110268 GCF_964194415.1 Vipera berus | reverse complement strand
ATGGAGGGGGAAAAAAACACAGCACCCAGCCATGATTTATGTGAACAATTTGTGTTTGTTTGTTTTATCATGCTTCCCCCCAAAAAAAAAACAATAACCACAAACACAATTAATTGAATATCCAGGGTTATCCTATATGCCATTATTGTCTGCAATGGTTTTGGAAGAAGACGCTAGAATTACAGAAGAAATATGCTTATTATTTCCTTTGTATTAATTTTGCTGCCGTTACAAACTCAGTGGAAGTTGAATTATTGCACAGTGGTCTCAAACAATGCTGGCTGTGCAGAACAAGTAGGATATGTTTATAACATATGCTTAGCTTGGCACATTATGAGGCTTGGCAGTTGCCGGCATATGTCCCTTCTATTCCTTACAATGTGTTTTCTCCAACAGAGAAGAAGTGTGCAGATGTTCAGTCATTCTACTGAGCAATGTAGCAGGAGTGGAGAACCTCATGTAAGCATTGCTCTACTCCACCACTAGTTTCAGAGGATCCTCCAGGAGTGTGGGCAGATCAGGACAAACTCACAAACAAAGATCCTTAACTCTGCTCTACCATAAGAGAAAAGTGCCCATTCTAAAGAGATGACTAAAGGTAAAAGGTAAAGGTTCCCCCGCACATGCGTGCTAGTCGTTTCCGACTCTAGGGGCCGGTGCTCATCTCTGTTTCAAAGCCGAAGAGCCAGCGCTTGTCCGAGGACGTCTCCGTGGTCATGTGGCCGGCATGACTAGACGCCAAAGGCGCACGGAACGCTGTTACCTTCCCACCGCAGTGGTCCCTATTTTTCTACTTGCATTTTTACGTGCTTTCGAACTGCTAGGTTGGCAGAAGCTGGGACGAGTAACAGGCGCTCACTCTGTTACGTGGCACTCGGGATTCGACCCGCCAAAGAGCCGACCTTCTGATCGACAAGCTCAGCGTCCTAACCCACTGAGCCGCCGCGTCCCTTCAAAGAGATGACTAAAGAGGTACAATTGGGTTAACATCCAGATTTTGATATCTGATCATAAATATGAACATATAAATGCATGTAGGGATGGCAGATATTGAAATAAAATTGAAAATAGAGATTAGAAAGGGCAGAAGAAATCAATCTAGAATTGTATTTGAGAGATACACATAAAAAGTGGCCTTAAAAATAAATTTATAGTTGAAGGACCCATCCTAGCCAAATGGATAACCAGTACACACATACATACAAACAGATGAATAATAATTACAGAAATTGGAATATGTCTAGCCTAATGAAAAGAAGGACTAGAGGATATATGATGGCAGTGTTTTAATATTCGAGGGGCTCCCACAAAATGAAATGGGGTCAAACTATTTTCCAAAGCACCAAAAGGCAAGACAAGAAACAATGGATGGAAACTAGCCAAGGACAGAAGCAACTTACAACTAAGGATGTCTCTTATGGCAAATCTAGACAGCACACTAAAAAGAAGAGACATCACCCTGCCAACAAAAGTGCATATATTCCAGGCTATGGTCTTCCCAGTTGTAATGTATGGCTGTGAAAGTTGGACCATAAGAAAGGCTGAGCGCCAAAGAATTGAGTCCTTTGAACTCTGGTGCTGGAGAAGACTCCTGTGAGTCCCTTGGACTGCAAAGTGATCAAACCGCTCAGTCCTAGAGGAGATCAACCCTGACTGCTCTTTAGAAGGCCAGATCCTGAAGCTAAAACTCAAATATTTTCACCACCTAATGAGAAGGAAGGACTCACTGGAGAAGAGCCTAATGCTGGGAAAGGTTGAGAGCAAGAGAAGAAGGGGACGACAGAGAATGAGGTGGCTGAACGGAGTCACCAAAGTAGTAGGCATGAGCCAAAATGGACTCCAGAAGATGGTAGAGGACAGGAAGGCCTGGAGGAATGTTGTCCATGGGGTCATGATGGGTTGGACATGACCGCAACTAACAACAACAACAACAGGAATAGATTCTCAGTCATCCAGGTCATAGTTATCCCAAAGATGCTTTTTCACAAGGCAACTGGACTTTCTTGTTTTTCTTTGAAGACATTTCACTTCTCATCGAAGAAGCTTCTTCAGCTCTGACTGGGTTTGTGAAGAATGGAAAGATTTATACTCCTTGCAGATGGTTGTTCATTTGTATTCTTTTAGCAAGTCATTAAAGCTACCTGGAGTCTTATCTGTGTCTTCAGGGTCATCCAAGTAGTGCAAATGCATGTGGACTACTAGAACTAAGGATAAATTGCCTAAGGGTAAGAACAATTAACCAATGGAATAGCTTGCCTTCAGAGGTTGTGGGCGCACCATCACTTTCAAAAAGAGACTGGACAACTGTTTGTCTGAAATGGTATAAGTTATCCTGCTTGAGCAAGGGGTTGGCATAGAAGATCTTCAAGATCCCTTCCAACTCTATTATTCTATGTTCTAGGCAATGTGTTAATTTTAACAAAAAGCTCTGAACAACGTGGATGTCATGGTTCCGATTAAAAAGACACATCAAAGAGTACTGCAAGATTATTTATTCTAAAAAAGTCTATAATGAGCGGAATGGCATCGGGACTCATGGATGGTTGCCAGAATCTGAATTCTCCTCCCCTTGACATGTCACATCATACAGAATTTCCCTCTCTTATTTACACATCATGAATCACATTTACCAATTAATTTAACACATGAAGTTTCACTTCCCTTCTGAAGCGGCTATCCCTTATCTTGTCAAAACATCCGGGTTGCATTCCACACGCGCTTTAGTGATTAAAAACCAAACAGTTAAAGCAAAAAGCTGTATCTTATATTGTCATTGCAAAAACATGTCAATGTTTGCAGCATTGACAGTGTTGACATTACAACATAGGTTCTTTAAGCCAGCCAGCAAATCATTGGGGACTCAACTATTCGTAACATGAAAGGGACATTTTTATAACTCCTTATTATGGATTTTTCCATTCAGAATATATTGTGAGGCAGATATACTTAGCGAGACTCTGAGTATGCATATATAGCATTCTATTAGGGCTTGTACTGCAGTTAATAATGAAGTCAAAATGAGGTGGTTTTGCATGTATCACCTAGCCAGATTTAAATTCTCAAATTCATTTCGAGGTAAAGTTTCATTTTATGAAACTTTAATATATATATATATATATTTGTAATTCACACTGAACTTGGTATTTCATATGCATCCATGTTCTGCCTTATTAATATAGTTGGGGGAAAGGGCTGTTTTTGGTTTACATTTTTTAAGCAAACTAAACCGCCTATGAAGATTGAGCTGTAATTATATTTCTGTCTTAGTCCTTGAACTTTTGTGACAGTTCTAAAATTGTGTACCCAGCTGCATACATCAGTGAGTGTTGGGGACTACAAATGGTTGTGTTAGTGTTGTGTTTAAAAAAAAAACAATTTAAAAAATCACTTGTTAAGAAAAAAAAGTAAAATCTGGTCACTATGTCTCTATTTTTTTTAATCCAAAGTAATAACTGAATTTATTATTGGATCTGTAAGGAAGTCATCCCAGAGGTGCTTTTCAAGAAGCAACTGAACTTTCTTCTTCTTTTTTTTTTTTTTTTATTGAAAAGTTTTAAAATACAGTTTTCCTTTAAACCCCCCCCCTTCCCCCTCCCTCCTCCCCTCCCTACCTCCCCCCTATCCCCCCCCTCCCCCTCTCCCTCCTCCCTCCCCTGCCTCCCCCCCCCTACTTCCCCTCCTCCCCCCCTCCCCCCCCCGACTTCCCAGAGCAAAATACAAGGTATATATCTAAAAAGCAATCATAAACAATCATATACTAACAATTATAAACTCTAAAATCCATCACTCTCTAGCTTATATAGAGTAACCCAATCCTTAATAATACTAAATGTGTATAAAGAACTAAAATAAAAGAAAACTAGCATCATTCCCATCTATGTTCTTCCACAATTCACTATTTCCTAAACATATTCTCATTTACACATCACAAACACCTATCCCTATTAACCTCTCTAGCCAAAATAGGCTATAATAGATAGTTCTTACACAAATTAACCCACATTAACCCACAAAACTTTCTTCCTCTTCCTCTGTAATAAATTGTCCATTAATTCCAAATTAAAGATTCTGTTACCATACATATCATCCCAAAACTCTTAAAAACACAACTACCACTTGACTATCAGTATGTTGTGGAAGTTCCATAGATTTCTACTAGACCTATTTTCTTTTCTTTTTTGAGCGTTTTAAGGCAGCACGCGTCACCCTCTGTTCTCTAGGATCATCCAAAAGAGTTGCATCTTGATCTCCTCCTGTACCATTCTCGTCTATCTGTCCATCTTCATCCTCTTGATGTTCTCCTTCTCCAGATCCCTCTGCAGCTTCCAAAAGTGTTGATGGGGTTACTTTTAAGACATTGTTGTAAAAATCATGCGCTTGCTTCACAGTACCCAAACAGTACCTTTTGCCTTCATACAAGAAGCTCAACCCAGCTGGGATCTCCCATCTGAACCTTATATCCCTTTGCTTGAGCTCTTGCACAAGAAATATAAAGTCCTTCCTTCTCTTTAAAATCTTTGGAGGAATTTCTTTTAGAACCAAAACTTCTTGACCAGCAATCACAACTTTAGTATCATAGGCAGCTTGTATAACTTCATCTCTAATTTCCCTTTTTACAAAATAAACCACCACATCTCTAGGCAACTTTCTCTGTTTAGCAATCCACGAGTTCACACGAAACACTTTGTCCATGCCTTGTTTTATTTCAGATGCTGGATGGTTCAATACCACCTCAAAAGCCTCAGAAACCAGCTGCTTTAAATCTTCCTTAATATTCTCTTTTAGGCCTCTAATTCTAACAGCAAACTGCATCTGATAAAATTGAGCCAGACTCAGTTCGCTATCCATTTTGTCTTTTAAATCTTCAATTTCCAATACTTTTGCTTCTAATATAGCATTCTTTTGAGTCAGTTCTTCCACTTTGTCATCCAGCACCTCCACACATTTAGCTACTTTATGCACTGAGGACAAAATGTCTACCTTTATCTCTCTAAGTTTCTGTTCCATCCTTTCTTCCATTCTCTGCTCCAATTTCTCCAATTTCTCCTCCATCTGTGCAAATTTAACACCCATTGACTCCAAAATTAACTGGGTATGTTTTTCAAGATCCTTCGATGTCACTACATCTGGAGAATGCAACGCCTGCAGTAGTGATTGTTGTTGCACTGGAGAATTTCCAGCACTCCGAAAAGTTCTAGGGGGAGATTTAGACGCCATCTTTTACTTACAATTGTGTCGCACTTTCACTTTAAGTTTTAAGCAAAGTCCATCAAGCTCGAGAGTAAAATAAAATAATCCTCTTCATCTCTTCATCTTTCCCTCTTGTACTGCTCTGCCTGCTCTTTTCCTTTCATAGTCTCTCCTTCAAGCAGGGATGGTCGCAGACGCCTGGCTCTGCTCCATTCCGAAGCAGAGACGCTAGCCAGCTGGGAGCAGCCCAGGCTACGGGGGAGTTCAATCCTTCAGCCGCCCAAGCTCCAAGCTCAGGCGGCCTCGGAGAACTCTACCCCTACCTGGGGCCTCACCCCCTCCTCTTCTCCCGAGGAGGGGGCTTCAAATTCGCCCGAACAGCTGATCGGCGCTGTTTCGGGCGAAAAATCACACAGCTGGGCGGCGGGCAGCCCGGGAAGGCTGTCTCCGGCGCCTCGGAGCCACCGGAAGCCCTTTTTTTTTTTTTTTGAAGATGTTTCGCCTTTCATCCAAGAAGCTTCTTCTACTCTGACGGGATGGTGGGGCATTGAAGGATTTATACTCCTCATAGACAGCTGGTCATTTGCCTTCAATTAGAGACGTCACCCTGCCAACAAAAGTGTGAATATTCAAGCCCATGGTTTTCCCAGTTGCAATGTATGGCTGTGAAAGTTGGACCATAAGAAAGGCTGAGCGCCAAAGAATTGAGGCCTTTGAACTATGGTGCTGGAGAAGACTCCTGCGAGTTCCTTGGACTGCAAGGCGATCAAACCGGTCAGTCCTAGAGGAGATCAACCCTGACTGCTCTTTAGAAGGCCAGATCCTGAAGCTGAAACTCAAATACTTTGGCCCCCTAATGAGAAGGAAGGATTCACTTGAGAAGAGCCTAATGCTGGGAAAGATGGAGGGCAAGAGAAGAAGGGGACGACAGAGAATGAGGTGGCTGGATGGAGTCACTGAAGCAGTGGGCATGAGCCTAAATGGACTCCAGAGGATGGTAGAGGACAGTAAGGCCTGGAGGAACATTGTCAATGGGGTCGCGATGGGTCAGACACGACTTCGCAACTAACAACAACAAAAGAGAGTCTTTGATGCCACTTATTGGTTTATCTGTGTCATGAGGGTCACTTGAGTGGTGCAAATGGGTTTGGAGCCTTCTTGGAACTGCTGAAAGGACTGGGTTGTAGACTGGAAATGGAGGACGATTATCTCTAAAAGAAGGCAAATGACCAGCTGTCTGCAAGGAGTATAAATCCCCCCATTCCCCACCATACAGTCAGAGCTGAAGAAGCTTATGGCACAAGAAGCAAAACATCTTCAGAGAAAAACTAGAAAGCCCAAATTGCCTCTTGAAAATGCAACTTTGGGACATCCATACCTGAATGACTGACAGTCTCCATAGACCTAAGGAAGTGATGTGGACCAGAAATAAATTGTATCAACAAACTTTAATAGCCAAGTGTAGATAGTCCTTAACTTACGATCACAGTGGAGCCCAGAATTTCTGTTGTTAAGTAAGACATTTGTTAAATGAGACTAGGCCTCAATGTTAAATGGACATTTTGCCCATTTTGCAACCTTTCCTGCCTCAGCTGTTAAGTGAAACACTGCAGTTGATGAGTTAGTAATCTGGTCATAAAGCCAATTGGGCTTCCCTCTTTGACTTTGCTAGACAGAAGGTCACAGAAGGGGATCACGTGACCTTGGGATACAGCGATGGCCGTAAATATGAACCATCTTGCCCAGCATCTGAATTTTGATCACGTGACCCTGGGGAATGCTGCAGTGGTCATAACTGTGAAAAACAGGTCGTAAATCACTTTTTCCCCAGTGCTGTTGGAACTTCGAACAGTCACTAAACAAACTGTTGCAAATTGGGGACTACCTGTATCCTAATACACCCTATAAACAAAGAACAAACCAATGCATCAACCAGTGAGAAAATAATCCTGGGTGAAGTGCGTGTAGAAAAGATAGCCCTTGTGTATAGATTGGTTTCAGTTCGGCAACACTTATCCCTAAAAAAAATAAATCTCATGGAATAGAATAAAATAAAACAGAACAGAATGCAGAGTGTAATGGAATGGAATAGAACAGAACAGAACAGAGTAGAGTAGAGTAGAGTAGAGTAGAGTAGAGTAGAGCAGAGCAGAGCAGAGCAGAGCAGAGTAGAGTAGAGTAGAGTAGAGTAGAGTAGAGTAGAATAATGAAGAATAGAATAGAACAGAATAGAATAGAATAGAATAGAGTAGAATAGAAAACAGAGTAGAGTAGAATAGAATAGAATAGAATAGAATAGAATAGAATAGAATAGAATAGAATAGAATAGAATAGAATAGAATAGAATAGAATAGAATAGAATAGAATAGAGTAGAATAGAGTAGAGTAGAGTAGAGTAGAGTAGAGTAGAATAGAATAGAATAGAATAGAATAGAATAGAATAGAATAGAATAGAATAGAATAGAATAGAATAGAACAGTCCAGTTCAGATGGATAGATATAAACGGAGAGAAAAAAGAATCCTGTGAATTGACAAGATTGATGGCATAGGGAACAAAGCTGTTGCAGAATCTAGTACTCCTGCTAGAAATACTTCAAAACCTCCTCCCAGAGTGGAGCAACAGAAACGGACCATGAAGTGGGTGTGTGTGGGGTCTCTAACAATGCTTCAGGCTCTAAGCACAAAGCCCTTGTGAGCAGCATCCTGAATAACGGGAGGTGAGCTTCCTATAATCTTCTCAGCTGTCCTTACCACTCTCTCTATGGACCTTCTATCTGAGGCTCTGCTACCCCCAAACCAGACAGTGACACAGTTTGTTAAAATGCTCTCAATTGTGCCTCTGTAAAAAGTGGCGAGGACAGGAGATGGAAATGTGCTCTCTTCATCTGACAAGGAAGTGCAGATGCTGGCTTGCATGCTTTGTTAAAGAGGGTGTATGAAGAGACTAAGTCAGATTGTTAGTTATCTGCACCCCCAGGCAACTCCATAGCTGCAGCCTGTACTTCAATGTACTTCATAAAGGAAATCAAAGTGGAATCATGGACTTTTGATTAGTTACTTTCCAGTAGATGGCAATCATGGATTTATTCCAGCTTTTTCCAACACCATTATATAGAAGAACAAAGACTTTGAAATAAAAAAGTGACTTAAAACAGTTCACTTTTTTTAAAAAAAAGTCAGCTTTAAAATAAAATTAAACATTAAAATTGTAAGGATGCAAGGGGGGGTGATTTGCTGTATTTTTTAAAATTTATTTAGCTCTTTGTGTTTGTTTGGGAGTGCTCATGCGTGCATATGTGTATGTGTGTATGTTGTCCAGTCTTTAACAGCTTAGGGCCGTTTACAGAGTGCCACTGTAAGAGCAGAAACAAAACTAAAATATACCTTAAAATAGGAATAAATTAATAGTGCATGTTAAAACCAAACCTTTAAAAGGTGTGGGTAAATGTATCTAGATGCTCAGCTGCCTCAAACTAAAATGATTCATCAACAAAAAGCAGAAATGATTGAGGTTAGATGCAAAAATGTATCCCTGAAGTGCGGATCAAGTGACTGTATGCAGTCATGTAACTAAATTAGACATTGGAGAAAACCCTGATGGGAAAGATTGAAGGCAAAGGAGAAGGGGACAGCAGAGGATGAGATGGTTAGAGAGTTTGCAATAGTGGTGAATATCTGAAGCTTGGGTGTAGGATGATAAGAATAGAATAGAGCTAGAAGGGACATTCGAGGTCTTCTTGTCTTCTACTCAAGCCCCCCGCTTAAGCAGGAGAACCTAAACCATCTCACACAAGTAACTGTCTAGCTGCTTCTTAAAAATCTCCAGTGATGGAGCACCCATGATCTCTGGAGGCAAAGCTGTTCCACTGGTTGATTGTCCTCACAGTCGGGAAGTTTCTCCTAAATTCCAGGTTGCTTCTCTCCTTGATCAGTTTCCAACCATTGTTTCTTGTCCTTCCCTCTGGTGCTTTGGTGAATAATGTGACCCCCTCTTCTTTGTGTCAGCCCTTCAAATACTGAAATACTGCCATCATGTCACCCAAGTCCCATAGCTGTTCTTCCAGTGTTTTGGTCTTCAGGCCTTGGACCATCTTAGTTGCTTTTCTCTGAACTTTTTCCAAACTCTCAACATCTTTTTTGTAGTATGGTGACCAAAATTGGCTGCAGTATTTCGGGTGGGGCCTCACTAGGGTTTTATAAAGTGGTACTAATACTTGGTGTGATCTTGATTCTATGCTTCTGTTTATACAAGGTGACGGTTCCTTCTCCGAGCTTGTGGGTTGGTTTCCGAATATTTCATTACCAGGCTAGCTAACATCTTCAGCGGAGTTTAGGGGATGTCAGTGTGGGTGTTCTTCTGTTTGTAAGGGCTTCAGCTGCATTTGTGTCAAGTGAGGGTCTGTGATGGGTCTTGTGATGGGTCAGGTGTGAGTCATCAGTGAGTCTTGTGATGAGTCTTGTGATGTGGAAGTTGTCATTAGGAGGGCCATTGGGAGCCTTCACACTCATGGTTAGATACTGTCATCAACACAACAAACATGAATTTGGGTGACGCCCCCAGGACACAGTGCAGGACAAGGGGGGCTGATGTGCTGTGGTCCACGAGGTCATCAATATTTGGATATGAATTATTAACCAAACCCTAAAACTAAATTAGACCTAGTTCCCCCCCATTAGTTGAAATTCTGTTATCATTTTTCTATAGCCAAAATATAATAATAATAATAATAATAATAATAATAATAATAATAATAATAATAATAATAATAATAATAACAACAACAACAACTGCAAAATACATCAAGAAATTGCAGCATCCTGCAATATCTCCAGCAAAGCTACAAAAAACTGCGCTACTTGGAACATCTTACATTTTAAGGAGATACCTGGTTGATACCTAGGATGCTGGCAGCAACCTGTGTCAACCATCAGCGCCAGTCAATTTGAGTGTTCAGTTGACTGAGTTTCATGTTTTATGAATAAACGTTTTATATAATAATAATAATAATAATAATAATAATAATAATAATAATAATAATAATAATAATGATGATGATGATGATGATGATGATGGTGGTGGTGGTGGTGGTGGTGGTGATGATGATGTTGGAAAGTATCTTGGAGGTCATCTAGTCCAACCCCTGCTCAAGCAGGAGAACCTATACCATTTCAGACAAATGGCTGTCCAGTCTCTTCTTAAAGACTTCCAGTGTTGGAGCATTCACTGCTTCTGAAGGCAGGTAGTTCCACTGGTTAATTGTTCTAACTGTCAGGAAATTTCTAGGTTTATTTATTTATTTATTTATTTATTTATTTATTTATTTATGGGACTTATATGCCGCCCTATATTTATTTATTTATGGGACTTATATGCCGCCCTATCTCCCGAAGGACTCAGGGCGGCTAACAACAATAAAATACAGCGATACAAAAGTTAAAAAGAATTAAATTAACAGCCCCAATAAAATAAATTAAAATTAATAAATTAAAAATTAAAAAAAAAAAGGTCAGCCTGATGAAAAAGGAATGTTTTAAGGCCACGGCGAAAGGACCGGAGGTTGCTTCTCCCTTTGGTCAGTTTCCATCCATTGCTTCTTGTCCTGCCTTCAGGTGCTTTGGAGAATAGCTTGACTGCCTCTTCTTTGGGGCAGCCCCTAAGATAAAGGGGGGCTGCTATCATGTCTCCCCTCGTCCTTCTCTTCATTAGACTAGACATACCCAATTCCAGCAGCCGTTCCTTATATGTTTTAGCCTCCAGTCCCCGATCATCTCTGTTGCTCTTCTCTGCACTCTTTCCAGAGTCTTTTTTACATCATGGTGACCACAACCGGATGCAGTATTCCAAGTGTGGCCTTACCAAGGCATTGTAAAATATTAATACTTCTCGTGATCTTGATTCTATCCCGTGATTCTATTCTATTTCAAATTAAACTTCAGGCCCTCTCCTTGCTTCTTCTCAAATGCAAAAATCCCTCTCTCATGTCTTTTCTTTCCCTGAATTTACTTCATGTTATGCTTCAACTATTTTTTTTGTTTTCTTTTGTGTCCCTCATTTTTCTAGGGACCTTCCTTCGCTGGATCAGCTGACATTTTGGCCTTGAGGGTTTTATCTTCCTTTCAAAAAACGATGGTTCCTCTACTCTTGTTTTCTTAGTCCTTCTCTAAGATCTGAGCAGCTTGATTATAACTCAGTGCAGAACCACAATTTTTCTTGCATGAGAACCATCTTCCCGCAACGCCACTGAAATTGATTTTTAGTGGAGCTTGAAAAGGCTTTTGGAGAACTGCTGCCATTCAAGATAACCAGATAATTGAGCAAGATGGACAAAGTCTGATTCATTATGAGGCAGCTTCAGATGAGCAAGGGAGATAGCCAGGAAATGTCTGCCTACTCAATCATCGGTTGACATTAGGTCAACTCAGCAGTCATTGCCACATCTAAAAGCCATGTTCAGTGCTGTAGATTTAGCACATGTGTTCCAGCTATTTTCCTACTTCCCTTTTCGACAGGAGTGAGGATTCAGAATAGCCCTATTACCGAGCAATAACCGTCCACTTGTGCAATTGTTGGATTGTCAATGGTATAATCAATGTAATAAAGGGAGAAACGCATGAGCTGTGATTTTACTGAATGTAAACATCTCCAAAAATATAAAAAAAATAAAAAAATAAACCCTACAGAAATGGGTCAACAAAATCCAGGCTTGAAAATTAAAGCAAGTCAGAGAGCAGAATTTCTACTGGACAAAAAAAAAAAAGTTTCAGGCTGGTCATCTTTGTAATTTATTCCATGCTGGGCAATCTTGCTTGAATGACAGTCTCGTGTGCTGATGTAACATGACATAATGCAATGTAAAATCAATGGTTGTGACAGGTACAACTTAGGAGGAACCCTACTTTGAATCAGATGCTCTCCGTCAATTTCAAGAGTGGGTATTTGATCTGATGGACCGAGTCTGAAGGCAAGGGATAATTTGCGAACAGGGAAGACCCCTTTCCATAGCAAGCCACAAACAGTCATCCACTGTTGACAGCAATCCCTTGGAGGGCACTCACCGTGAACTTACTGTCAGCCTCACTGTGCCCATTAGACAAGTGATAATAAACAAATTAACACGAATCACATGCCTCAGATCTCTGGGATATGATGGGACTTCTCTTGAGCTGTCAGCTAGAACAAAAATAAAAATAAAAAGCAGGAGTCAATGAGCACAGCCCACTGGAACCAGGATAGAATATATTACGTTTATGAACAGATTAGGTAAAGGTAAAGGTAAAGGTTCCCCCGCACATGCGTGCTAGACATTTCCAACTCTAGGGGCCGGTGCTCATCTCCGTTTCAAAGCCAAAGAGCCAGCGCTTGTCCGAGGACGTCTCCGTGGTCTTGTGGCCGGCATGACTAGATGCCAAAGGCGCACGGAACGCTGTTACCTTCCCACCGCAGTGGTTCCTATTTTTCTACTTGCATTTTTATGTGCTTTCGAACTGCTAGGTTGGCAGAAGCTGGGAAGAGTAACAAGCACTCACTCTGCTGGGATTCGACCCGCCAAACTGCCGACCTTCTGATCAACAAGCTCAGCATCCTAACCCACTGAGTCACCGCGTCCCACATGAACAGATTACGATCCCGTAAATCCTTCGTTCAGCCTTCTTTCTTTTTTTTTTCAACCTGCAAATCGTGCTAGTGTGCGTTGAGAAAAATGTTGCGTTTAACCACGGCAAATTAAGATTACCTAGAAAGGGCTGCTCTCATGTCCTGTTACTTATTTATTTATTTATTTATTTATTTATTTATTTATTTATTTATGCATTCATTAACCTGTCCTGACTGCAAATGTGGCTGAAGGTATTTGGTAGGCTTCCATTACGTCTTCTAATCCAAACCCCGTTATTCCCTTTGTGTGTGTGAACAGGACAGGCTTGGAAGTAACTCTGCACTCTTCTCTCTCCATTCACCCCATGCCTAAGGTAACCAAACAAACCCAAGGTGAAGCCGTGACCTTCCGAGCTTCAGACTTCCCTCCTAGCAATTCAAACTTTTGTTTGTTGCTGGTTTGTTGTTTGTCTCGGAGTCAGTTTTTGACTCTTGGCAATTATTTGAAGAAGTCCCTGCAGTCTTCTTGGCAAGATGTCAGGAATGGTTTGCAACTGCCTCCTTCTTTTGGCAGAGAGAGAGAGAGAGACCCCTGCCCAAGGTCATCCGGCTGGCTTCATGTCCTCTTCATGCTCTCCTGATTTCTAGCCTGGTTTCTTAACCCCAAAGTGATTTTAAAAAATCCAAACTGGATGCAGTTAATCCAACAGAGAAGCCGCTCAAAGTTCTGTTTGAAAGTATTATAAGAAGGAAAGTTAAGCTTGCGGCACAAGAATTCCAATAGCCATTCTACTTTCAGATAAGAAACATATGCAGTGGTGGGATTCAAATAGGTAAACAACCGGTTCTCTGCATGGATGCCACTTCTGGAAGTCCATTCTGGGCCTGCTGGGCAACAAAAGATGAGCTAATGGATCTGCCAAAGCGGGGCGAACCGGATGAATCCCACCACTGAACCCATAGGCAATATAATGCAGTAATGTTTTATTACACTTTTTGGAGCAAGGGGAGATTTTTTTGTTGTTGTTCTTTTTGGCTTGTTTGGTGCTAGATGATGATGTTGATATTAAATTTTATGCAGCCCAGAGTGAGTGGGCATACCAGCGCCTGCATTTTTTGTGTCACGTGAGAAAAGCACATCTTCCTTCCCCTGTCCTCACCACTTTCTACAGGAGGACGATCGAGAGCATCCTGTCATACTACATCACAGTCTGGTTTGGAGCATCCCTGCTTCAGACAGGAAGGCAGTGCGGAGAGTGGTGAGGGCAGCAGAAAAGATCATTGGCAGTTCCCTCCCTTCCATCCAGGACGTGGCACATAAGCGTTGCTTGAGCAGGATCCGTAAGATTATCTGGGGCACTACACATCCTCTTCACGACCTGTTTTCCTTGTTCCCTTCTTTGAGGAGGGGGCTTCATGGTATCCACAGCAGAACATCCAGATTCAGCCATAGTTTCATTCCATACAGCATTAACCTTGTGAACTCTCAGGGTTCCTCTTTCCGTTATATATTCAAGATGGACAGTATTTAATATTTTATTGTTATGTATATGTAGGGGTGTGGGTCTATAGATATGTTGTATGTAGTATGTTTTAGGTGTGTCATGTATGTGTTTCACTTTGAGAGTGGGCAACTAAATTTCATTTTTGATGTGTGCCATTGTGCCCACAGTAAAAAAAAAAATAACAATAAAGATTATCTTGTCTTGTCTTGTCTTGTCTTGCCTTGTCTTGTCTTGTCTTGTCTTGCCTTGCCTTGCCTTGCCTTATTCCATTCAGCATTATGCTTGCTGATACCTCATGGCTTGAATTTCTCCAGTCACTGTGTATATAGCCACAGGATGTCCTGTTATGTTTTCATATTGAGCCCATCATAAGTTTCCCCAGATGGCTTGTTTTACACTTGACCTTTGACATGGAGGTATATAGCACAAGACCCCATCATCATCATCATCATCATCATCATCATCATCATCATCAGAAGAAGAAGAAGAAGAAGAAGAAGAAGAAGAAGAAGAAGAAGAAGAAGAAGAAGAAGCGAAGCCTTAAATATTTGGAGGTTAGCTTTGGGTGAAGTTTCCTTTTATATGATTTTGTTTGGACTGGAATTGTCATGGATTCTGGAAGGGTGTGACAAAGCTTTCACAATAGGAAACGAGAGGAAGTGTAGGAAAAGAGTTTACCCAAAGATGCTTTTTCAAAAGGCATCTGGACTTTCTTTGTTTTTTTGCTTGTTTGTCTGTTGTTTTCCCTTGAAGACTATAAGCTACTATAAGTTAGAACAATTAACCAGTGGAACCACCTGCCTCCGGAAGCAGTGAATGCTCCAACAGTGGAAGTTTTTAAGAAGAGACTGGACAGCCATTTGTCTGAAATGGTATTGGGTTGGACTAGAAGACCTCCAAGATCCCTTCCAACTTATTATTATTATTATTATTATTATTATTATTATTATTATTATTATTATTATTATTATTATTATTATTATTATTAATGTTGGAAAGTCAAAACGTATCATGAAAGAAAGTAAGACATTATATATTGTTGTCAAGAAAGCTACATGAATGTCCTTGTGAAGTCACCAAAAGCTCAGCTGGACTTCAAGGAGATATCAGCTATATCCTTTAGAAGTCTAGAAGAGACAATGCTTTTACAGAGATCAGATGTATCAGATATATAATTCTTACAGACATAAAGATGCTGTGAGACCTTTTGCTTGACCCCAAAAGCATGAATCTTCCAAACTTCACTTTATCAAGCATTGAAGGAAAAATCTTCACCAGCGTTCAGGCCAAACTGGGAATAATAAAAATGGAGACTGCTTTAGAAAAAAGATTGTAGTTTATTGAAGAAGAGAGCCAGACTTAAAGATGGCTCTGAAAAAAAAAGTGACCACATGTAGCAGGGAGTGGTGGGTTTTTATACCTTCTTGGGCTTTGGTTTGGATTTGTTCCTGTGGCATGACCTTTGACCTGAGTCCGAGTGTGCCTTTCTGATATTCTGATGGTGGTGGGTTAATCCTATTATGTCCCAAAGGTCATATCCTGCTTCCCTGGGGCTGATAGCTGATGAGCGTTGGATTTATTTTATTTTTTTTGGTGTGAGGGATTGTTGATTCTAAGGATTTTGGTCTTTCTAATCTCAGCTTCCTGGCTCCAGTCTTTCTGACAAGATGATCACATCTGCATTTCTGCACACCTAGTTTCTGTTTGGGGCAGAGAGACTTCGGGACGGGGAAGTTGGTTTCTGCCTTTAAAATCCTTTGGGGAAATATAATATTCTGCTTTTAATATTCCCCCCAAATATTTCTTTCTGGGGGGGAGGGCTGACTTCCCACACAAGCTTTATGATAATCTTTATTGAGGTCTTATGGTGATATGAATTCCATCAAATCTGAGGACCCAGATTGTTGGGGGCAATTAAGATGACTTTGTAATAATTTCGCTTGGGGTGTGTGTGAAAGCCCTAATAAGCAGGCATATACATAAGAATGAAGGCTACTGCTAAGCTTGTAAGCTGCCCTGAGTCTTCGGAGAAGGGCGAGATATAAATGGAATTAAAATAAAAAATAAAATAAAAAATTAAATATTTTACATTTAGAATCATATATCTATAGCAAGTGCATTTTCTGTTTTTTTTTTCTTTCTTTCTTTCTTTCTTACAAAAACATGTAACTGTGAATGATTTACCAATGATTGCTTGAATTCTTATCAGTCTGATAACCAACCTGTTTACATTTCATCTTTCAGTATTTCCAGTGGCGATAGCTATTAGCAGAATAACAGAGTTGGAAGGGACCTTGGGGGTCTTCTAGTTCAACCCCCGGCTCAAGCAGGCGACCCTATTATCATTTCAGACAAAGAGATGTCCAGTCTCTTCTTAAAAAGCTTCAGTGATGGAGCAGCCACAACTTCTGGAGGCAGGTTGTTCCACTGGTTAATTGTTCCCACTGAAAGATCTAGGTTGCTTCTGTCCTTGATTAGTTTCCAATCCATTGTTTCTTGTCCTGCCTTCAGGTGCTTTGAAGAATAAGTTGATCCCTTCTTCCTTGTGGCAGTCTTTCAATTATTGGGAGGTAAAAGCCATATTCCACGTGGGTATGCGTCTGGGTATGCGTCTGGGTTAGCTATGGCCAAAATGGGGAAAGAACAGGACAGAATTTGACCCCCAAATTCCAAATTTATCCCCATGACTTCCATAGCTTTTCAAACCAATGATATTACAGAGTTCAAGGAGGATTCCATTTTATTTAGTTAGTTCTCTTCTCAACATCTTTAAGGGAGAATGTCAAATGGTGGTCAAAGTGAGTGGTGAAAGTAATTTTACTACCATGCACACTTTACTACCCAGAATGCATTGCTTTTCACAATTCTGAAACTTTGTTAGTAGAGTATCTTTCTGTGTCATTCAGTAAAAGACTGTACCTATTAGCATTTCAACAACAACGACGATGATGATGATGATGATGATGATGATGATGATGATGATGATGATGTAAGGGACCTTGGAGGTCATCTAGTCCAACCCCCTGCGCAGGCAGGAAACTCTATACCATTTCAGACAAATGGCTGTCCAGTCTCTTCTTAAAAACTTCCAGTGTTGGAGCATTCACCGCTTCTAGAGGCAGGTTGTTCCACTGGTTTATTGTTCTAACTGTCAGGAAGTTTCTCCTTAGTTCCAGGTTGCTTCTCTCCTTGACTAGTTTCCACCCATTGCTTCTTGTCCTGCTTTCGGGTGCTTTGGAGAATAGCTTGGCTCCCTCTTCTTTGGGGCAGCCCCTGAGATATTGGAAGGCTGCTATCATGTCACCACTAGTCCTTCTCTTTATTAAACTGGACATCCTCAATTCCAGCAACTGTTCCTTTATATGTTTTAGCCTCCAGCCCCCTAATCATCTTTGTTGCTCTTCTCTGTACCCTTTCTAGAGTCTCGACATCTTTTTTACATCATGGTGATCAAAACTGGATGCCATATTCCAGGTGTGGCCTTACCAAGGCATTGTAAAGAGGTATTAATACTTGATTCTGTCCCTCTGTTAATGCAGCTTAGCACTGTGTTGGCTTTTTTGGCAGCTGCAGCTGTTCTTTATTTCTTATAAAGTAATATTTGTAGTCCTTAGTATTGCCAATAAGGAGAAGGAGAAGGGAAGGGAAGAGATTCCTTTCTCTCCCGTCTTTAATTCCTGTTATATTCATGTGCATAAACCATTACAACTTTATTTTTTATTTCAAGGACGGTATCAATGTTATCCCATGTTAAAGTTGCCACAAAGCCTTGAATAATGGTCTTCAAGCGTTTCAAAATCAATGCACCCAAATAAAATCCATTTGGTTTATCTTATTACACATGCAATTTGCAGTAATGGACAAATCCTTTTTAGTTTAATCCAACCTTCTGAATTTTAGACACTTGGAGGCAGAAAATGTTTATTTGGTTTTTTTGTTTGTTTGGTGTGTGTTTTTTTCTCCAGCCTCCATGCCATTCGCTGGAAGATTGTCCATATTAACATACTGAATATAAATGCAAAGTGTCAGGACCGGTATTAAATATTTGAAAATGCCACTATTGCTATGCAGCAGAAAAGAATAGAATTGCTACATCTGGCAAACATTTCTGAGGCCTTAAATAGCACATCACAATCTGTGTCACAGCAACTGTTTCAACAACAGACAGGGGAATGAAGAAGAAGCCCGCTGGATGTTCCAGATTATTGTCAAGTGCACGCTGATCAGTCTCTTGTCAATCTCAGGAGCCTGCTGAAAATGCAGTTTGCATTATAGTTTGCATGAATGCTTTCTACCATGTAGGTTAGTTTTTTTTTTAAAGAGTAAAAGAAAAAGATGGTATTTTGGTTTCTGTCTAGTCCAGGGGTAGGCAACCATGGCTCTTTTATGACTCGTGGACTTCAACTCCCAAAATTCCTGAAGTTTCCCCCCCCCTAGCGTGGGGGAACTATGGCTCCTTCATGGCTGGTGGACTTCAACTCCCAGAATTCCTGAGCCAGCATGGGGGAACTATGGCCCCCCTCATGACTGGTGGACTTCAACTCCCAGAATTCCTGAGCCAGCATGGGGGAACTATGGCCCCCCTCATGACTGGTGGACTTCAACTCCCAGAATTCCTGAGCTAGGGTGGGGGAACTATGGCTCCTTCATGGCTTGTGGACTTCAACTCCCAGAATTCCTGAGCCAGCATGGGGGAACTATGGCCCCCCTCATGACTGGTGGACTTCAACTCCCAGAATTCCTGAGCCAGCATGGGGGAACTATGGCCCCCCTCATGACTGGTGGACTTCAACTCCCAGAATTCCTGAGCCAGCATGGGGGAACTATGGCCCCCCTCATGACTGGTGGACTTCAACTCCCAGAATTCCTGAGCTAGGGTGGGGGAACTATGGCTCCTTCATGGCTTGTGGACTTCAACTCCCAGAATTCCTGTGCCAGCATGGGGGAACTATGCCCCCCCTCATGACTCGTGGACTTCAACTCCCAGAATTCCTGAGCCAGCATGTGGGAACTATGGCCCCCCTCATGACTTGTGGACTTCAACTCCCAGAATTCCTGAGCCAGCATGGGGGAACTATGGCCCCCCTCATGACTGGTGGACTTCAACTCCCAGAATTCCTGAGCCAGCCATGCTGAGGGGAAAGAGAGAGGTTTCCAAGCTGAGCCAGGCTGGCTCAGGAATTCTGGGAGTTGAAGTCCACCAGTCCTAAAAGAGCCAAGGTGGCCTACCCCTGGTCTAGTCTCTCCACTGAACAGCAGAATGCTGCTTAAATGATAGGAATGAACCCAGAGGAAGAAGTGTAGAAGTGTCTTGTGGTTCCTTCTGCACACTCTCCACAGTGCTTCCTGGGGAAAAGATGTTGCCCAAGGGATGCTAGGTTAAGTGGACAACTTACCTGATCCACAACTTCTGAAGGCAAACTGCTCCAGTGGTTAATTGTCCTCCATGTTAGGCAGTTTCTCCTGAGTTCTAGGTTGCTTCTCTCCTTGATTAGTTTCCATCCGTTGTTTCTTGTCCTGCCTTCTGGTGTTTTGGAAAATATGTTGACCCCCTCTTCTTCTTTGTGGCAGCCTCTCAAATACTAGAATACTGCTATCATGTCACCCCTAGTCCTTCTTTTCTCTAGACTGGCCATACCCAATTCCTGCAACCCTTCTTCATATCTTTTTGTCTACAGGCCCTTAATCATCTTAGTTGCTCTTCAGTCAAATGGTTGCCCAATCTTCTTGAAAGCCTCCAGTGATGGAGAACCCACAAATTCTGGAGGCAATGTTCCACTGAATGATTATTCTCAGTGTCAGGAATTTTCCCCCCTTAGTTCTAGGTTGCTTCTCTCCTAGAATAGAATAGAATAGAATAGAATAGAATAGAATAGAATAGAATAGAATAGAATAGAATAGAGTAGAGTAGAGTAGAGTAGAGTAGAGTAGAGTAGAGTAGAGTAGAGTAGAGTAGAGTAGAGTAGAGTAGAGTAGAGTAGAAGAAAATTAGAATAGAATAGAATAGAATAGAATAGAATAGAATAGAATAGAATAGAATAGAATAGAATAGAATAGAATAGAATAGAATAGAATAGAATAGAATAGAATAGAATAGAATAGAATAGAATAGAATAGAATAGAATAGAATAGAATAGAGCTGGAAGGGACCTTGGAGGTCTTCTAGTCCAGCCCCCTGCTCAAGCAGGAGAACCTATACCATCTCAGACAGGTGAATGTCCAGTCTCTTCTTGAAAATCTCCAGTGATGGAGCACCCACAATTTCTGGTGGCAAGCAGTTCCACTGGTTGATCCCCCTCACTGTCAGGAAATTTCTCCTTAATTCCAGGTTGCTTCTCTCTTTCATCATCTTCCAACCATTGTTTCTCATCCTTCCCTCTGGTGCTTTGGTGAACAACCTGGCCCCCTCTGCCTTGTGGCAGCCTCCCAGATACTGGAAGACTGCTATCATGTCTCCCCAATTTCTTCTTTTCTTTAGACTTTTCCTTAGTTTCTATCCATTGTTTCTTTTCTTGCCTTCTGTTGCTTCCGCTTTTCTTTGTGGCATTCTTACAAACCAGTGTGCTGAGGAAGTTGCAATTGAACCAAAGAATGAAAACAAAATTAAGAAGTTCGTGGCACTTCAAGGCTGGAATTCAATCACGAGAAATAGGATCTTTAAATCAGCTTTAACCTGATTTAGAAATCTGATTCAGCCTGGACTCTTGATCAGAAGTGTTGATCTGAAGTGTTGAACCCATGTATGTAGGGAAGGATAAGCAACAGCAGCACATGCCCAACTGTCTGCTGAATTTGGAAATCTGCTCTGAATTGATTAAAAGACACTTGGTTTAATCTAACACATCAGAGTGATTTGTCAACTTGAGAAGAACATGAGATTTCAAGCAACTCAATTATCGTTGAATGTTTAAAATGAATGTTCAGAGGAGTCTACTAAGCAGGCAGATTCCAAGGAGCAAATAAGCAACAATAATGTCCATGTGTGAGAGAATGTGTGTGTGTGTGTGTGTGTGTGTGTGTGTGTTGATCATGGCTTATTCTTAAAGTTACTTAGACTGAAGAGGCAGATCAGAGAAAGAAGCTTCGTGATCCCTATGAATTTTGAATGAATCCCTACAGGATTCATGCAGCTTTCCTTTTTTTTTAAGTTTTCAACATATACTGGGCAGTCCAAGACACTTAAATACTGCTAGAAGAATCCCCCAAGTTTAGATTTCTAGAAAGAGAGAAAGACTGAAGAACGTAGAAGTAAAGAATGTCCCTTTAAAAAAATATATATCAAACAATCAATTTTCCTGCAGATGCCATGAATGTTAACATCTCTCCTATAAGCATCTTGAGAAAATAAAACTACAGCACACAAGGCTTAAGCAAGGACCCCTGGCTGTTCTGCCTGGCAATATATTGGAGTGGGTATATATTAAAGTATGTTATTTAAATTCATAGGTAGTCATTCAAAAATGAAGCCGTGAGTTCATCCGTGTGGCCTGTGCACATGTTGTAAGCGTTATGCGCTCCCCTTTCATTTTGAGGTTTGATTTCTTTTTTATTATTATTATTGAAAAGTTTTACAGTACATTTTTTAAATTCCCCCCCTTCCCCCAACCCTCCCCTCCCCTCCCCTCCCCGACTTCCCAGAGCTGAATACAGGGTATAAACTTACAAACTTAAGCTAAAATATGCTAACAACAAAAATAAGACATTAAGTACACCGCCCTGAGTCCTTTGGGAGAAGGGCGGTATAAAAAATTTAATAAATTAAAAAAATAAAAAATAAATAAATTCTATCGCACTTTAACTCTCCATAAATATAACTATATTACTAACAAATAACAAATAACTAATAATACATCATATAAAACCACTACTTATTCAAATGCTAAATGAAACTTTTTAGTCCCATATTTATTCTGAATATATTCGATCCATCTTCTCCATTCCACAATATATCTCTGTTGCGATTGTTCTTTCAAGTATGCTGGGTTTTTTTGCTCGTCTCTGGAAAAAGGAGCAAGAGGCCAAGCTCATCTTTTCAGAAAATGGAGAAAGAAAGAAAGAAAGAAAGACAGAGAGAGAGAGAGAGAGAGAGAAAGAAAGAAAGAAAGAAAGAGAGAGAGAGAGAGAGAGAGAGAAAGAAAGAAAGAGAGAGAGAGAGAGAGAGGGAGAGAGAGAGAGAGAGAGAGAGAAAGAAAGAAAGAAAGAAAGAAAGAAAGAAAGAAAGAAAGAAAGAAAGAAAGAAAGAAAGAAAGAAATATTTGCCATTTCCGCCAAGTTAGAAACTTTCAAAGTCCACTCTTCTATAGTCAGCAGTTCCTCCTTCTTCCAATATTGCACTACTTGTATTTCTTGTTTTTTTTCACTCGGCAGTTAAGAGTCCCTATGTGATTTTTTTTTTCCTCAAATCAAGAACGACAACTTTTTAACTAAGGTGAACTTAACCAAGGTAAAAGTAATATATAAGTTGCATATTACTTTCCCGAGTTTGCCTTAAACTCAGCAGTTTTGTCTGTCTGCTGTTGCAGTTTAATATGTGCTGTACAAAAAAAAAACCCTAAAACAAACCCAACAACAACAACAGAGGAGAAAGCCACTGTAAGTTTGTGTCTTCTGCTGATGTGACTTGATTATATGGATCACCTGCTTTTAGAAGACAGCAGATCAAAACATACGATTACCACTATCACCTCAGAAAGCCAACTTACTATCAGCAATTGAGGTTAATTGAAAGTCACATTTTAAAGCCTGATGAAGCTATAGCAATCATAGTTTGAAATATTTTATTAAACATATGAGGTATATTGCTATGAGGTAAAGGTTCCCCCGCACATGCGTGCTAGTCGTTTCCGACTCTAGGGGCCGGTGCTCATCTCCGTTTCAAAGCCGTAGAGCCAGCGCTTGTCCGAGGATGTCTCTGTGGTCATGTGGCCGGCATGACTAGACACCAAAGGCGCACAGAATGCTGTTACCTTCCCACCGTAGTGGTCCCTTTTTTTCTACTTGCATTTTTACGTGCTTTCGAACTGCTAGGTTGGCAGAAGCTGGGACGAGTAACAGGCGCTCACTCTGTTACGCAGCACTCAGGATTCGACCCACCAAACTGTTCTTAGGCATCTTTAAATACAGGATACCAAAGGGTGCATCTGTAAGAATATTTAAGTCTAGTTATATATTTTACTGGGGCATGGCACAATGACTCAGCAGTTAAGATGCTGAGCTTCTTGGCTGGAAAGCCAGCAGTTCAGGTTTGAGACCCGAGGTTCAGATGGGGTGAGCTCCCATCCTTACCTCAGCTCCTGCCAACCTAGCAGTTTGAAAGCATGCGAATGCGAATAGATAAATAGGTACCACTTTGGTGGGAATGAAACAGCACTCTGTGACATCATGCTGGCTACATGACCTCAGAAATGTCTTTGCACAGTGCTGGCTCAATTATCTTGAAATGGAAATGAGCCCCATCTGTTAACATCCAGCTGAAGAATCTAAATAAAACTCCAGATTAATTCCCTTTCTGAAAATCTTACTGCTTATTGAATACACTGCTTCGTTATGTCGAAGCAAAGCTAACTGTGAGGTTCCCACACCAATTCATAGACTTAAATAATAGCTTTCCAAGCCAAATCCCCAAGGTCTTACTTAATCCATGTCAACAAGTCCACTTTGTTATGGGAACCATCTGCTTCAAACCCACACCTGTTCTGGTGTCCTTGACAAGGCTTCAAGGTCTCACAGTCCGCAGCTGAATTGAAGAAGTTTTGTTTCTCCATCTACCCACTTGAAAGTAACACCTCTTAATCTAAAGGCAAGTTGAAATGCAGAAGCATGTAGCTGCCAAGGTTTCATCCTTGATATCCCCTCCTCCTATACCTGGCAATCATTAGTGGAGTAAAATTCCTTTACCTTTTTATATATTTCATGAGTAAGTAGATAGAGTTCAGATACTGTGACTATATTATTTTTCCTTATTATAAATGTAATAATAATAATAATAATAATAATAATAATAATAATAATAATAATAATAATAATAATAATAATAATAATAATAATAATAATAATAATAATAATAAAGTTGGAAGGGACCTTGGAGGTCATCTAGTCCAACCCCCTGCTCAGGCAGGAAACCTTATACCATTTCAGGCAAATGGCTGTCCAGTCTCTTCTTAAAAACCTCCAGTGTTGGAGCATTCCCCACTTCTGGAGGCAGGTTGTTCCACTGGTCAATTGTTCTCACTGTCAGGAAATTTCTCCTTAGTTCTAGGTTGCTTCTCTCCTTGACTAGTTTCCATCCATTGCTTCTTGTCCTGCCTTCGGGCGCTTTGGAGAATAGCTTGACTCCCTCTTCTTTGGGGCAGCCCCTGAGATACTGGAACACTGCTATCATGTCCCCCCTCACCCTTCTCTTCCTTAAACTACACATATCCAATTCCAGCAACTGTTCCCTATATGTTTTAGCCTCCACTTCCCTAATCATCTTTGTTGCTCTTCTCTGTACCCTTTCTAGAGTCTCGACATCTTTTTTACATCGTGGTGACCAAAACTGGATGCAGTATTCCAGGTGTGGCCTTAGAATGGGGTATACTGATTTTATTCCTTTGGCATAATTTTAGTTGCTTTTGAGTTCTTAGTTATTACCGTATATACTTGAGTATAAGCCGAATTTTTCAGCCCACTTTTTGGGCTGAAAAATTCCACTTCGGCTTATACTCCAGTCAACAAAAAAACTTACCGAGGACTTGTGCGCGGCCGAGGCTTTGGTGCTTCCGGGATCGCGCGCACCTCTCCCAAGCCACCGCAGTCCGAGACCTGCAGGTCTCCGTTCCTCCGCGCCCTGCCTGCCTGCTTCTTTCAGCTGTCTGCCCATCAGCTGTCCATAGGGATGCTGCAAAGCTCTCCTTCTCTAGGCCTTGGACTCCCTCCTGGCTGAAGAGTAGATGAACCAAGCCAGCAAGGAGACAAAATGTTTCTGCAGCTGTTTTTCCTCTGAAGGTTTTTTTTGTTTTTTTTTTTAAAGTAATCTCCGAAGGTTATGCCAGAAAATGGAGGACGCTGGGTCTTTGCAAGCTTTAGCTGTCCGCCTGGCTGCCTGAAGGCCGCCCTTTTCAGGCAGTCTGACAGACAGCTAAAACTTGCAAAGACCCAGCGTCCTCCATTTTCTGGCACAACTTTTAGGGATTTATTATTATTATTCCTACTACTACTATTACTACTACTACTACTTCAGGAGTAAAAAGTTGCAGAAAAAAATTCTCTCCTTACTAGCTTAGTTCCTCTACTCTTCCATCTGGAGCCAAGGTAAGATTTTAAAAAGGGATATTGGTTGGAAGGCAGAGGGAGAGTTTAGTTTTAGCATCTAAAAAAAGGGGGGGGGGAAATCAGCGAGTACATCCCAACCAGCTTTTTATGTTTTTGTTATTGAAGAAATATGGGGGAGGGGGAGGGGTTCTGGGGTGGGTTGGGGAGGGGATAATATTGTAACTTCAATAAAAATTTTCAATAAAAAAAAAAGAAATATGGCTTTCTGGGGGAAGGTGGGGAGGGCGTTAAGGAAGGAAAGGGTTTTTGGAAGCTCGTCCTGAAGCTGCCTTTTGTGCAAGGGGCCTTTTCTCAAAGCCTAGAGAGGCAGCTTTGTTGCCTCCCCGTAGACAGCTGATGGGCGAACACCAAAAGCTCCAAAAGGCTAGGGAACTAGTCCCAGAACACCTTGGTAGGAGGAAGGGCAGAGGCAGAATTGGGAAAGAGGTAAGACAGAGTTTTCCTTCCCAGATGTTTCTCTTTGGCAAGACAGCCAGCTGTGCTGAAGCCCAGTATCTGGGGGTGGGGGAGACCTGAGGCAGGCGGGCTGGTGCTTGCATTAGGCCTCCCAGGATCCCAGAGGCTTGCAGAGCGCGGATCCAGCCTCCGAGGCATGCAGAACGGCGGATCGGCTTATACTCGAGTCAACAACTTTTCCCAGTTTTTGGGGGTGAAATTGGGGGTCTCGGCTTATACTCGAGTCGGCTTATACTCAAGTATATACGGTACTTTTATTGTGGTGGGGCCATGATTAGGGTGGGGAATGAGATAGTCAGTTAAAATTAGCCCAGAACTGACCTCTTCTTGTTCATTTGAGAAAAGTTTAAGAATTTCAAGCTTTTTCCTTTAAACTGGAACTGAATGAGTGGAGATACAGGTGATTTAGAAAATTATATGAACAGCCACAAAATGTAATGAAGAGAAACAATTCTCTCTCAAACATGTACAGCTCAGTGGCATTAAACAAAACTGGTTTGATATAAGTTCAGGACAAACAAAGAAAGCACTTCAGAAATTTGGGGGGAAAAAACAAACAAACTTGAGAGTTCATTGCTTGCAGTATCACTTGAGCTATGTAATTTATCCTGGAATAGAATAGAATAACAGAGTTGGAAGGGACCTTGGAGGTCATCTAGTCTAACCCCCTGCTCAGGCAGGAAACCTTATACTATTTCAAACAAATGGTTGTCCAGTCTCTTCTTAAAAACATCCAGTTTTGGAGCATTCACATCTTCTGGAGACAAGTTGTTCCACCGGTTAATTGTTCTAACTGTCAGGAAGTTTCTTCTTAGTTCTAGGTTGCTTCTCTCCTTGATTAGTTCCCATCAGTTCAAATTCAACTCAGCAAAATTAGACCAAATTTCAGAATCCAAGTGGCTTTCCAAATCAATGATTCCAAGATTTATATGGACTGATGTTTCCAATCAAATCAAACAAGCAGATTTTGCATGTGCACAAATACATGGTGTGTTTTTTCTTCCCCCAAATCAGTTTGGAATCAAAAACTATTTGAAAATTTAATCAGTAACCTGAGTCCAATCTGTTGTTGTTGTTGTTGTTGGACCAGATTTGCTATTTGGGTCATCCCTAATTCCAATGCCCTGATTGCTGTTGGGAGAAACAGATTTTAAATCACATTCTGAAAAGGACTTTGAATTTGGGTGATGAATCACAGCAGAACAATTTGAAATGCTCTTTTATTTACCAAGGCCTTTATGAAGTTTTTTTTCTTTTTTTTTAATTCCATTTATATCCCGCCCTTCTCCGAAGACTCAGGGCGGCTTACAAACTTAGCAGTAGCCTTCATTCTATGTATATGCCTGCTTGTTAGGGCTTTCACACACACCCCAAGCGGCATTATTACAAAGTCAGCTTAATTGCCCCCAACAATCTGGGTCCTCATTTTACCTACCTCGGAAGGATGGAAGGCTGAGTCAACCTTGAGCCTGGTGGGACTCGAACCTGCACTAATTGCAGGCAGCTGGTGTTACTTAAGGAGGCATCAGCCCACTGCTCCACCAAGGCTCCATCCATTTTATTCTTACAGTAGTCACAATTCATAATTTCTTTCTTTCTTTCTTTCTTTCTTTCTTTCTTTCTTTCTTTCTTTCTTTCTTTCTTTCTTTCTTTCTTTCTTTCTTTCTTTCTTTCTTTCTTTCTTCCCTTCCTTCCTTCCTTCCTTCCTTCCTTCCTTCCTTCCTTCCTTTCTTTCCTTCTTCCTTCCTTCCTTCCTTTCTTTCTTTCTTTCTTTCTTTCTTTCTTTCTTTCTTTCTTTCTTTCTTTCTTTCTTTCTTTCTTTCTTTCTTCTTAACTTCCCATCTTGGAGCCCTCAGTTTAAGTAACCTAGCTGGTAAAGAAACAGACAACCAGCTGGACCTTCATAATAGATGAGCTCAACAGGTCATAAGTTTGGTGATCAAGTGGAAGGGGAGAAAGACTATCACATCCAAACTGATTTTGGTTCTTTCTTGCAATTTAAAAGATGGAAGAAGGACAGTTCTTTTTTCTCAAAAGCATGTTTTGACCACTGTGAGATATTTGAAAAAAAAAAAAAAACCACCGCAGAACAGTCTCTCCAGAACAGCTCTTTACTCTCTTCTATGGAAGAGTAAATAATAGATGAGTTTTAAGTTATTGTTGGGATACTGACTATAACTACTCTTGGCTGCTGTGCATTCTTGCCTGCTGCATGCTATTTAAAATCCAACTTTTTGCTTGTCCAGGAAACACCTGGGATGTCTTAGTCAGAGCAGGTACAAGAACAGCCAAAAGTAAACGGACAGTATTTTCACAAAAGGAATTAAATAAATAATCTTCATTCATCCTAGGATCAAGAAGATCTAATTACAGGCTGAAGTGTTGCTTCCTCATCAGTGGACATCTTAAAGAAACAGAAGTGTTCACCGCAAATACACCATGATATCGCGGTTATTTATGTCAAGATAACACACCGCATGCTTGCAGACTTATTTATTACGAGGATTACCATGAAATAAATATAAGCAGCTTATCACTTCTTAGCATCCTGCTAATCATGTTAGTGTCTTGTTTTCTAATAAAAAGAGATAAAGGAGAATTTTCGGGGGCTGAGTTCAGACATCGTCCACTGCGAAGCTCTTACAGAATGAACATTTGCATTTTCTACTTCTCCATCACTTTGGGGGGGAAAAATCATTACTGGAAACATTGCTTGTTGCCCCTTATAGCACATTGAATAATTGATAAAAAAAGAGCCAAGTGGAAAGATAGCTGTATAGAGATTCCTAAAAAAGCAGCTCATCAAGGAGGGAGAGAGGGAGGGAGGATGGAAGGAAGGGAGGAAGGGGAGGGAGGGAGGGAGGGAGGAAGGAAGGACAGAAGGAAGGAAGGAAGACACAAAAGGCAGAGGTGTTTTTTCTGAGTATGGTAATTGTAGTGAATGTGAGCCAAAGTAGAGGTCTGAAAGGATCAAGAAGACAGAGGGATGGGGGAAAAGAATGGAGAATGGAGAATGGAGAAGGAGAAGAAGAAGAAGAAGAAGAAGAAGAAGAAGAAGAAGAAGAAGAAGAAGAAGAAGAAGAAGAAGAAGAAGAAGAAGAAGAAGAAGAAGAAGAAGAAGAAGAAGAAGAAGAAGAAGAAGAAGAGTCGTAGTAGTAGTCTGGAAAAGGATTTGTCAAGAGATAATTAAGTACATTGCAAAACCTCTTCCGTTATTCAGATCACAGATTACAGCTACAGCCATTATATAATTTTCCTTTGTCAATTTCAATATGTTCCTGTTACATCTGTTAAAAATCTACTCTGCATGGGCTGTCCTACTTCAAACTTAACACATGGATAATCTTTTTTATTAATCAAAGCCTTGGGTGGCCTCTTGGGGAAAAAAAATGAACTCTGCAAAATGCTAATAAAGCTGCTAAATGTACTTCTATTGTGATCTATTTCCATCTTAAAACTGTTCGTTACTCAGATATAAGAAGAACTGGGCTTTTTATAACAAATAAATTACAAGGATTTGTATGTGTTTGCTTAATGGTATGCATTTTTTTTCTATTGAAGTAGGCTTGTATGTACGTATTGGAATGTTTTGCGATAGTTACATGTTCCGTTTTGTACGTTTGTGTGTTGGGTATATGTGGTAGTTTTAATGGGAAGGCAGATAAAGATTTGATTCCAGAAATTATTATATATGATATATGATTTATATGACTACATCTATTAAGCAACACTTTGCAGGACCTCTTTTGAAATAATATCTATCATCAGTGAAATGCTTTTAACACATACATGAAGCCTTTCTGTTGCTTTATGCTGCAATTAATTCAGCATGATATAGGGACTCCTGCTTGAGCAGAGGGCTGGACTAGAAGACCTCCAAGGTCCCTTCCAGCTCTATTCTATTCTATTCTATTCTATTCTATTCTATTCTATTCTATTCTATTCTATTCTATTCTATTCTATTCTATTCTATTCTATTCTATTCTATTCTATTCTATTCTATTCCATTCTATTCTGTTCCGTTCCATATTCTATTCTATTCTATTCTATTCTATTCTATTCTATTCTATTCTATTCTATTCTATTCTATTCTATTCTATTCTATTCTATTCTATTCTATTCTATTCTATTCTATTCCATTCCATTCTATTCTATTCTGTTCCATTCCATATTCTATTCTATTCTATTCTATTCTATTCTATTCTATTCTATTCTATTCTATTCTATTCTATTCTATATTTTCTATTCTATTCTATTCTATTCTATTCTATTCTATTCTATTCTATTCTATTCTATTCTATTCTATTCTATTCTATTCTATTCTATTCTATTCTATTCCATTCTATTCTATTCTGTTCCATTCCATATTCTATTCTATTCTATTCTATTCTATTCTATTCTATTCTATTCTATTCTATTCTATTCTATTCTATTCTATTCTATTCTATTCTATTCTATTCTATTCTATTCTATTCTATATTTTCTATTCTATTCTATTCTATTCTATTCTATTCTATTCTATTCTATTCTATTCTATTCTATTCTATTCTATTCTATTCTATTCTATTCTATTCTATTCTATTCTATTCTATTCCATTCTATTCTATTCTGTTCCATTCCATATTCTATTCTATTCTATTCTATTCTATTCTATTCTATTCTATTCTATTCTATTCTATTCTATTCTATTCTATTCTATTCTATTCTATTCTATTCTATTCTATTCTATTCTATTCTATATTTTCTATTCTATTCTATTCTATTCTATTCTATTCTATTCTATTCTATTCTATTCTATTCTATTCTATTCTATTCTATTCTATTCTATTCTATTCTATTCTATTCCATTCCACTCCATTCCACTCCACTCCACTCCACTCCACTCCACTCCACTGTACTCTACTCTACTCTGCTCTACTCTACTCAGATGTTATGGGTGTTTCATCACTCGAGGTTTTTAAGAAGAGACTGGGCAGCCATAATGATGTAGGGTCTCCTCCTTGAGCAGCGGGCTGGACTAGAAGACCTCCAAGGTCCCTTCCATCTCTATTTTGATTCCTTTTCCCCAAGTAATAAATTCAGGCATATAGCAATAATACAGATTTTTTTTTCCTCAAGGCATGGTAAGAACATCCATCCATGGGAAGGGTCCGTTCGTTTTCCTTCGCCCCATGCATTCTCTCCGGTTATCCCAGCCTCAAGGCAACCGTCCCCTCATTAGCATTCCTAGCAACTTGCGGCGTGCATTCAGCAAGCAAAACAATACTTTTGCGGCCTTCCTCGCAGCAGACCCCAGCAAGTGTTCCCACCGTGTGCTTAACTTCAACTGGACGCTATCCCTCGCTCGTCCTCGTTCTCTTCTTTATTCTATCCCGCAGGGAGCCAGGATTAAACAAAAAGATGCTTTCAGCGTATTCCGTCGCAGCTACCAATGTGCCAGTAATAGGCCTGGCTGGTGAATCTAGGAGTCTGGATCATATTGCTTCCAACTCAGTAATAAAAATACATTGGAGCCCATCTGCTTCTTTTCCATATGCATGTGAGTAATTGCTTTTCAGATGCCACAAGTTCATAATCACCATCCTGTTCCCAGTTTGCATCGTCTCCTTTCCTCTCCTCAAACCCTGTAGGGAATGCAAAGGAGAGAAATATATATACATATACATATACATACACATATACATATACATATACATATACATATACATATACATATACATACACACACACACATATATGCATATACATATACATATACATATACATCCCCTTCATGGATTACTGCCTTGTCGTGGCGAAGGGGCTTGCGTAATTCAATGAAGCTATGAGCTATGCCGTGCAGGGCCACCCAAGACGGACAGGTCATAGCCGAGAGTTCTGACAAAACGTGATCCACTGGAGAAGGAAATGGCAACCCACTCCAGTATCTTTGCCATGAAAACCCTATGGACAGTACCAAAAGGCAAAACGATATGACGCTGGAAGATGAGCCCCTCAGGTCGGAAGGCGTCCAATATGCTACTGGGGAAGAGCAGAGGGCTAGTACTAGTAGCGCCAGAAAGAATGAAGCAACTGGGCCAAAGCCGAAAGGACGCTCAGCTGTGGATGTGTCTGGTGGTGAAAGGAAAGTCCGATGCTGTAAAGATTTTTTCTCCATAGGAACCTGGAATGTAAGATCCATGAATCAAGGAAAGCTGGACGTGGTCAAACAAGAGATGACAAGACTGAACATCGACATCTTAGGCATCAGCGAACTAAAATGGACAGGAATGGGTGAATTTAATTCAGATGACCATCAGGTATACTACTGCGGGCAAGAATCCCTCAGAAGAAATGGAGTAGCCTTCATAGTCAATAAAAGAGTAGGAAAAACAATACTGGGATACAATCCTCAAAATGACAGAATGATCTCAGTTCGAATCCAAGGCAAACCATTCAATATCACAGTAGTCCAAGTCTATGCCCCAACCACCAGTGCTGAAGAGGATGAAATTGACCGGTTCTATGAAGCCCTACAGCACCTTATAGAACTAACACCAAAAAATGATGTCCTTATCATCATGGGGGATTGGAATGCTAAAGTAGGAAGCCAAAAGATAACTGGAATAACAGGCAAGTTTGGCCTTGGAGTACAAAATGAAGCAGGGCACAGGCTGATAGAATTTTGTCAAGAGAATACGATGGTCATAGCAAACACTCTTTTCCAACAACCCAAGAGACGGCTCTACACATGGACATCTCCAGACGGTCAACACAGAAATCAGATTGACTATATGCTCTGTAGCCAAAGATGGAGAAGCTCTATACAGTCAGTAAAAACAAGACCAGGAGCTGACTGTGGCTCAGACCACGAGCTTCTCCTTGCAAAGTTTAGGCTTAAACTGAAGAAAGTAGGGAAAAGCACTAGGCCACTCAGGTATGAATTAAATCATATCCCTGTTGAATATACAGTAGAGGTGACAAATAGATTTAAGGAATTAGATCTGATAGACAGAGTGCCTGAAGAACTATGGACAGAGGTTTGCGACATTGTACAACAGGTAGCAACCAAAACCATCCCAAAGAAAAAGAAATGCAAGAAAGCAAAATGGCTGTCTGAGGAAGCTTTGCAAATAGCTGAGGAAAGGAGGGAAGCGAAAGGCAAGGGAGAAAAAGAAAGATACGCCCAACTGAATGCAGAATTCCAGAGAATAGCTAGAAGAGATAAGAATGCCTTCTTAAATGAACAGTGCAAAGAAATAGAAGAAAACAATAGAATAGGGAGGACCAGAGATCTTTTCAAGAAAATTGGAGAGATGAAGGGAACGTTTAATGCAAAAATGGGCATGATAAAGGACCAAAATGGCAGGGACCTAACAGAGGCAGAAGAGATTAAGAAGAGGTGGCAAAATTACACAGAAGAACTATACAAGAATGAGCTTAACGTCCCAGATAAACACAATGAGGTGGTCACTGACCTCGAGCCAGACATCCTAGAATGTGAAGTGAAGTGGGCCTTAGAAAAGCTGAGCAACAACAAAGCTAGTGGAGGTGACAGTATTCCAGCTGAGCTATTCAAAATCTTAAAAGACAATGCAGTAAAAGTGCTACACTCAATTTGCCAGCAAATTTGGAAAACCCAACAGTGGCCACAGGATTGGAAAAGATCAGTTTACATTCCAATTCCAAAGAAAGGCAGTGCCAAAGAATGTTCAAACTATCGCACCATTGCACTCATTTCTCATGCTAGCAAAGTCATGCTTAAAATCCTACAAGCTAGACTTCAGCAGTATGTGGATCGAGAACTACCAGAAGTACAGGCAGGATTTCGAAGAGGCAGAGGAACTAGAGATCAAATTGCCAACATACGCTGGATCATGGAGAAAGCTAGAGAGTTCCAGAAAAACATCTACTTCTGCTTCATTGACTACGCTAAAGCCTTTGATTGTGTGGATCATAACAAACTGTGGCAAGTTCTTAAAGAGATGGGAGTACCAGACCATCTTATATGTCTCTTGAGAAATCTATATGCGGGTCAAGAAGCAACAGTGAGAACTGGACATGGAACCACTGATTGGTTCAAAATTGGGAAAGGAGTCCGGCAAGGCTGTATACTGTCGCCCTGCCTATTTAACTTATATGCAGAGCACATCATGAGAAAGGCAGGGCTAGATGAATTAAAAGTTGGAATTAAGATTGCCGGAAGAAATATCAACAACCTAAGATATGCAGATGATACCACTCTAATGGCAGAAAGTGAAGAAGAACTAAAGAGCCTCTTGTTGCAGGTGAAGAAGGAGAGTGCCAAACTTGGGTTGAAACTTAACATTAAGAAAACCAAGATCATGGCATCTGGCCCTCTCAATTCCTGGCAAATAGATGGGGAAGAAATGGAGGTAGTGACAGATTTTATTTTCCTGGGCTCCAAGATCATTGCAGATGGGGACTGTAGCCAAGAAATTAAAAGACGCTTGCTCCTGGGGAGGAAAGCCATGGCAAATCTAGACAGCACACTAAAAAGCAGAGACATCACCCTGTCAACAAAAGTGCGTATAGTCAAGGCTATGGTCTTCCCAGTTGCAATGTATGGCAGTGAAAGTTGGACCATAAGAAAGGCTGAGCGCCAAAGAATTGAGGCCTTTGAACTATGGTGCTGGAGAAGACTCCTGCGAGTCCCTTGGACTGCAAGGCGATCAAACCGGTCAGTCCTAGAGGAGATCAATCCTGACTGCTCTTTAGAAGGCCAGATCCTGAAGCTAAAACTCAAATACTTTGGCCACCTAATGAGAAGGAAGGACTCATTGGAGAAGAGCCTAATGCTGGGAAAGATTGAAGGCAATAGAAGAAGGGGACGACAGAGAATGAGGTGGCTGGATGGAGTCACTGAAGCAGTAGGCGTCAGCTTAAATGGACTCCAGAAGATGGTAGAGGACAGGAAGGCCTGGAGGAATGTTGTCCATAG
>NC_138206.1:119062768-119070268 GCF_964194415.1 Vipera berus | reverse complement strand
TAATTAGGCTGTGAATGAGACAGTGGGACAATTGTAACTTTCAGACATGAGAGATTCTCTTCATGTCGCTTTGCAGTAAAATAGAATTAGCTTACTGTATCTGGCTGTATTTCCTGTCCAGTTTACCTGGTAAAGCTAATAGGTACACTATTTCCTGTGCTTCATTTTTTTTTAGATTAACAAAATTTTGCTAAAAAGGCATATGTAGACATTTATGAAAGCTCATTAGACTTGTAATTAAATTTGTCAGTCCCAAAAGGTACCACCGGATTCCTTTTCATGCTAAAGGAGAATATAAAGCAATAATCCGGCGTGAGTTTCTGGAAAGGTTGAAGACATCAGAGCTGTAGAATTTGAATTTGGGCAAAAAGACAAAAGAAAGGAAAGGCAGAATTAAATGCACATAATATAAACAGGCAAGGAGGCTCCGAGTGAAAAAAGAGAAAAGGGAAAGAAAAAGAAAAAAAAAACACCACTTCGAGTCAACCACAAAGAGCACTTCATATTTTTCACTTCCCTTTAAATAACTGCTGCAGTTATCTCAGAAGGTTGGTGAAAGGAACAGGTCATTCAGTATATTAGCAGGAGGATGTCAGTGGCATGACAGCCGGGATAATGAAAAATGCAGAAATAGAGCATGGCTCATGAATCTTGCACTGAAAATAAAGGGGGGAAAAATATTCAGCACAGTAACAGCATGGAGAGCAACAGCAAGGCAAAGATAAGAATGTAGGATTTGGGAAAACAAATTGTTGTATGAACATCTCCAGAACCTCCTTAGGAGATTCAGCAACACTCTTTCTAAGCCCCCAAGAGTTGCATGTTTTCCAATGCTAGATCTAGCTGTACTCAACAACAACAACAACAACATAACAACAACAACAATAATAATTGTCATCAGGGCACTGGGAACTATGCCCAAAAACCTTGCAAAATACATCAAGAAATTGCAGCTCCCTGCAATAACTCCAGCAAAGCTACAAAAAATGGCACTACTCGGAACATCATACATTTTAAGGAGATACCTGGTTGATACCTAGGATGCTGGCAGCAACAACCCGTGTCAACCATTAGTGCCAGTCAATTTGAATGTTCAGTTGACTGAGTTTCATGTTTTATGAATAAAAGTTTTATAGAGTTGGAAGGGACCTTGGAAGTCTTCTAGTCCAACCCCTTGCTCAGGCAGGAAACCCTATACCATTTCAGATAAATGGCTGTCCAGTCTCTTCTTAAAAACTTCCAGTGTTGGAGTATTCACAACTTCTGGAGGCAGGCTATTCCACTGGTTAATTGTTCTAACAGTCAGGAAGTTTCTCCTTAGTTCTAGGTTGCTTCTCTCCTTGATTAGTTTCTATCTGTTGCTTCTTGTTCTGCCTTCAGGTGCTTTGGAGAATAGCTTGACTCCCTCTTCTTTGGGGCAACCCCTGAGATATTGGAAGACTGCTATCATCTGCCCCCTAGTCTTTCTCTTCATTAAACTGGACCAAGGCTGGATGCAGTATTCCAAGTGTGGCCTTATTAAGGTATTATAAAGTGGTATTAACCCTTCACATGATCTTGATTCTATCCATTTGAGAGGTCCTTGGTGCTCTCTGAGTTTGCTTGTTTTCTTGCAGACATTTCATTATCCAAACCAGCTAACTTCATCATGATGATGTTGCCTAGTTTGGGTAATGAAACATCAGCAAGGAAACGTGCAAGCTCATTAGAGCACCAAGGACCCCTCATTTGAACCCTGAGCTACAAATATCCTCCTTTATTGTAATCGTTTTGCCTAATCTTCCTTCATTAGGTTGTTGCAGCTTTCATTTGAAAAAAAAAGTTGAAAAGTACGAAGGTAAAAGCAGTTTCCTGAGGGTTTATTCTAAATTTTAATTCTCCTTTTCTAAATAAGTAATATCTTTGCTGCTCAGTGTTAATTGAGGTCTACAATTAATTTAGGTCTACATTAGCTGGGTTTTAAACTTGTAATCTATCTTCATAAAATATATGCAAAGATCCCAAATCTGTTTAACTAAAGGCATGTATCTTGCAAGTGAAGTTCAGCTCCTGATGATGTCATATTTCTTGTTCATGTCAATACCTATTTGGTTTTCCTGGCAATGGTGTAGACATGATTTGACATTGAGCAATGTTCCAGATTTTATAATTTGACACTGGGCTTAACAAGGAGAGAGAAGGGGGCTGGAGGTGGAGAGATGATAGACAGACAGATAGATGGATAGACAGAAGGATAGACAGATGGATGGATAGATGGATGGAGAGAGAGAGAGAGAGAGAGAGAGAGAGAGAGAGAGAGAGAGAGAGAGAGAGAGAGAGAGAGAGGAGGGAGGGAGGGAGGGAGGGAGGGAGGGAGGGAGGAGAGAGAGAGAGAGAGAGAGAGAGAGAGAGAGAGAGATACAGGGCTTTTTTTCTCATAGACCGCTCAGAACGGAGTTCCAGCACCTTTTTTGGATGGAAACTTGTAGGGTGGGCAAAGCGGGTTGTATGACGTGTGAGTTCCGACACCTTTTTCTTTTACAAAAAAGCACTGGATTGATAGATAGATAAATAGATAGATAGATAGATAGATAGATAGATAGATAGATAGATAGATGGATGGATGGAGAGATGAGATGGAGAGATGAGAGGATAGAGAGAGAGAGAGATAGAATGATAAAATGATAGAGAGATGAGAGGATAAATAGAGATATGAGACTAGATAGATAGATAGATAGATAGATAGATAGATAGATAGATAGATAGATAGATAGATAGATAGATAGATAGATACAGGGCTTTTTTTTCATAGAACGCTCAGAACGGAGTTCCAGCACCTTTTTTGGATGGAACCTTGTAGGGTGGACAAAGCGGGTTGTATGATGTGTGAGTTCCGGCACCTTTTTCTTTTACAAAAAAAGCACTGGATAGATGATAGATAGATAGATAGATAGATAGATAGATAGATAGATAGATAGATAGATAGGTAGATAGATAGATAGATAGATAGATAGAGAGATGAGATGGAGAGATGAGATGGAGAGATGAGAGGAGAGAGAGAGAGATAGAACGATAAAATGATAGAGAGATGAGATAAATAGAGATATGAGACTAGATAGATAGATAGATAGATAGATAGATAGGTAGATAGATAGATAGATAGATAGATAGATAGATAGATAGATAGATAGATAGATAGATAGATAGATAGATAGATATGACAAGTAGGTACAATAGGTAATAGATAGATAGATAGACAGACAGATAGATAGATAGATACAAAGACAGAGAGAGAGAAAGAAAGAGAGAGCAAACTTTTAAAAGATGCTGAAAAATGGTATTCATTTGAATATCGCACCTGCAGCAATGATGATTTCTCCTGAGGTGAATCTAACCTGAGCTGAAAATGAAAATTTTCTCCATTTTCTCTTTCCCTCATGCTTTTAAAATCTTTAAGGAAAGGTAAGAACTCACAGATGAGCATTTTCGAAGGCAAAGTGACTCTGGCAACGGCGGGCCCTAAAGAGCAGAGAGGCATTCATATTTCCTTTCTCCTCCTCATGAACCTCCAGCAACCTGACACAATCCTCACACATTTGCAAAGAGAGGAGTCGAATTACCCTCTGGAGTGTCATCTCAGCAGGAAAAGACCAATTATTCCATGGCTTAATTAAGCAGAAGGGAGAGGCCTGACTTGCAAACACTGTATTCTCATATTCCAATAATTCAAAGCTTAATTTAAAAGAACTGGTTGCGAATAAAAGCCATAAGAACGTACTAATATCCAGTCAATGATAGTCGTTACTTACCAAAAGAGGATGGAAGAAAGACATTAGCGATGGTGTAACAATTGCTTACTGATTAGGCTTTGGAGACTACTCCGGAAAATAGCATTCTGGGTTTTTTTTTTTTGTTTTATTTTATTTTATTTTTTTACGGCAGACGATGTTCGTTAGCAAAAACTATAAATACAGTTATAAATGGAAGACTGGCGAGCAGATGCACGCAGGGTCTTTTCCAATTTAATTTAAACATCTATGCTTTTAATGGCTTTCTCTGAATTCCAGAGAGACAATGCCAGTGAATCTGAGCTGCCAATGACACGCTTTGGTTTAAAGAAAGAAAGGGGGGAAAAAAGTTAGCAGCTGCAATTAAATAATTCAGAAATAATTAATTCAGAAGACAACCCGTTAAATGATAACCCTTCCCACTGGTTAACTGTGCGCCAAAATGTATTGTTTAATTTATCATCCCCAGTATTTTTAGCAGGCCTCAAGGCAGGGAATGAAGCAATAATAAATAGGGGGTCATGGATAATTAGGGGAGGAAATGGGGAACAAAATTATTAAGGGCTTTGGGTGAAGTTCATTATGACTATTTAATAGCGCCCAGGGGCATTTGATCGAATTATGGATCGTGTTTGAGTTGGGAGACGCCACTTGCAAGGCTGGGTTTCGCTCATCAGCACAACTTCAAAACTTTCAGAGATTTATAGAGTTTTAACAAGAATGAAAAGTAGAGTATATATCGTATAGATACTGAGCAAGCATATGGTAATTGATACAGTGCCCCAGAAAGGACACATCTTAATTCTTGTACATATTAGCCTGATTCCAGTATCTATTATGCAACAATTCATGCCAAAGATGATTTGTAAAATATAGTTGACTTCCTTCCCTCCTTCCTTCCTTCCTTCCTTCCTTCCTTCCTTCCTTCCTTCCTTCCTTCCTTCCTTCCTTCCATCTCTCCCTCTCTCCTTCCCTTCTTTCCTCCCTCCCTCCTTTCCTTCCTTCCTTCCTCCCTCCCTCCCTCCATTCTTTCCTCCCTCACTCCTTCCCTCTCTCCCTTCCTTCCTTCTTTCCTCCCTCCCTCCTCAAATAATCCTGTTTCATTTGTGGTTGGGTTTCTAGATTAGATCTTACTAAACACAGTAGGGGCAAAAGCGAATGGTCAACACTGATGTGGGGAGAGCAATCAGTATCACACTTAAGTTATGAGAAGACTTTATTGTGAGGTTCTTCACCTCTCCAGCTGGTTAAATAACTCCAGGAAAGGAACTCAAATTGCCCTTTTCCCCCCACCCACACACCCACCCTTTTTTTTAATCTCAAGCCAGCCTTCTTGTGATGTAGATAAGAGCAGTGTTTCATGGTGCATTTTTAGCCATCGAAGATACCTTACAGGTCCATGGTCCTGTAAGGTCCTGTAAGGTTTATTTTAATTCCAATGGAATTAAAATAAAAATAAAAAATAAATAAATAAAATGGTCAATGTTATTTACCCAATAATGAAAAGTATATATATATATATATATATATATATATATATATATATATATATATATATATATATATATATATATATATATATATATATATATATATATATATATATATATATATATATATATATATATATATATATATATATATATATATATATATATATATATATATATATATATATATATATATATATATATATATAATAATATTCCGGCAGTTCCAACGGTGGACATTACATGCTTTAATCAACGATCATCACAGATGCATTTGTTATTTCTGTTATTTCTGCTATTTTTTAGTCCTTAAAAGGACTGGGGAGTTGTGTGTGAAGCCAGGAGATCCTCGCGGATGTCTGGCTACCAGTCCGTCTGTTACTCATTTAGCACCACCCAGGAGGCACGTGTGGCTTAAGGTTTGCCACGGACGCAAGTAACTTTGCCCCCCTGCTACACTCCTCTCTACCCATTCATGCCTATACCTCTGATCTCTTAAGATGTTGATTAAAGTCAAGAAATCCACCACTCCTCACAGCGCTTAAGCTGCTGACCGAACATCAGAGCACTATACAAAACTGGATGGAAGCATGGAGTAGCTATACCTCCCAAGATATGTCTGAGCATATTAATCCTAATAGTATACCTCCAGGATTTAATCTACCCCGACACATATGGGTGACATACAATAGAATTAGAACGACTCATGGGGTGTGTGCCGATTCTCTGTATAAATGGGGAAAGACACCTTCAGCACAATGTGATTGCGGGGCTCCCCGACAGACTATCCAACATATAGTGAGGGAATGCACTAATGGAAGATACCCAGGAGGTTTTAAGGACTTCCTCTGCGTAACAACGGCAGCTACTGACTGGATCTCCAAACGCGACATTAAAATCTGAAATGTTATTTCTGTTTTCCTCTTAGGTTTTATAATTGCTTCTTTTTTAAAAAAAAATGTTTTAACTGTTCTAACTTGTAAATATGAAGTGCTTTTAATTCTGTGTGTGACCAGCCATATGCTAAATAAATAACAGATGCATTATAACCTGGGCAATAGAGATTCAGAAACGCTGAGAATTCTGCCAAACCACATTATTGCATCAGCATTTTGACATGCTTAACTGCCATATAGGCCAGGTTATATGGGTAACATGCCAACACAAGACTGAAGTACTCCATTAAAAAATGGAATCTTTGAGAAAAGCAGATAACCACAATAATGCTATCAGGCTTGTCCATAATATATCATCAAGAACCCTGACCAATGAACAAACCAGACTGCTACAATGGGACACAGGCCTCAACCTTATGGATGCACATCCAATTGACTTTGTGGCAGCCATAGAACCAACAGTACAACGTATTACAATTAACGAAGAGATTAAGAACCCAATTAGGCAATGAATCACAGGACTACTCATGGCCCATAGACCATACCATATTCTATCAAAAATGGAGAGGGAGGCCCTAGAAGAACTATGTAGGGACAAATCCATTGTCATTTTACCAGCAGATAAGGGCAGGGCCACTGTAGTCATGGATAAATCTGAATACAATTATAAGGCTTAATCCTTACTCGAAGATATTAATGCATACAAAGTGGTCACAAAGGACCCAATGACATCAATTAGAAATCAGCTTAATAAAATACTAGAAAGACTTAGGAGACAAGACAAAATCAGTGAGGAAGATTTAAGGGCTTTGCGACCAAAGGATAGGGCGATGGCGAGATTCTATGGGCTACCAAAGATACATAAGAAAGGGGTCCCATTAAGACCTATTGTAGCATTTAGAAATACTCCAACATTTGGCCTAGAAAAGTGGTTGAGCAGACGGTTAAAATACCTGGTGGAAGAACATACAAGCACAGTAAAGTCAGCACATGAATTCCTACAAAAACTGAAATCAACGAAGATAGAGGATGATCGTTCGATGTAACATCCTTATTCACGTCCATACCGCAAGACCTAGCCATTTTGACAATAAAAGAACGATTACAACAGGAGGAGTCACTACATCACGACTCACTTAAGATAGGAGACATCATCCTCTTATTACGTTTGTGTCTTAAAACACATTTTAAATTCCAGGGAGTGATATATGAACAAATCAAGGGCACACCAATGGGGTCCCCCATTTCAGGAATCATTGCAGAAGCAGTCTTACAGCAACTTGAATCCAAAGTAATGGCCAACTATCAACCCAAATTTTGGGCAAGATATGTTGATGACACATTCAC
>NC_138206.1:118935268-119057768 GCF_964194415.1 Vipera berus | reverse complement strand
CAGATTTTCAATTCCATCCCCCGAAGGGAACAATTTCTCCAGCTCAGGCAAATGAAGAATTCATCTTAGGACTTTTAACTTTAGTTTTCCTCTTCTCCCCCCCCCCCCCACCATTATTTATGATGCAGTGTCTTTCAATTTATCCTAAGTGTCTCTGAGCAGCAATTCTCTCGCAAAAGCTGCCTGGAAGTGAACTTTACTGCAAGTGTGCCTATATGGGTCCTGTGAAAATGGCCTCTGATCTGGCTGATGTTATCCAACAGCTGGTTTTTGACCTGTGGACAAAATTGGATAAATTGCCAGTATGTTGTACCGTAATCAGGAATGCGTAGTGCCCATTACGGAGTTCTTAATTTCCTTTCAACTAGTCTAAAAAAGGGATCCCAGAGCAGGAATTTATGAAAGTAGCATATGATGATACTCATTATCCATTTTTTTCCCATCAAAAAATATTGAAAAAAGAGCATTTGGTTTGATTAATACTTTCAATTATAACTGCAGAAGATATCAGCTCCCAATGCAGCGCAGAGCATGATAAATCTTTTGTACAAACTCGGAAAGCTGGAAATCTCAAATAAAGGGCATCCTTTGCCATTTCCTTTTCACCTAGTGTGAAATTCTGGGCTCAGGGAGTCCTCGACATACGACAACTCACAGTTACGACGGTACTGAAAAAGTGGCTCTTCCCCAATTTTTCCCCCTCACTTACAACCATTTCAACATCCTCATCATCACGTGATCAAAATTTAGACACTTGGCAACTGGCATGTAACTTAGGATGGTTGCAGAATCCCGGGGATCAAGTGATCCCCTTTTGTGACCTTCTTAGGGGCAAAATCCATGGGGAAGCCAGATTCATTTAACAACGAGGCTACTAACTTAACAACTGCAGCGATTCATTTAACAATTGTGGCAAGAACAGCCGTAAAATGGGGCAAAATCCACAGTTGTTTCACCTAGCAACAGAAATGTTGTCGCTCAGTTGTGGTTGTTCAGTTGAGGGCCACCTGCAGATCTGATGTGAAGAAAGAGCTAAGGAACCTAATTCGGCTGTGATGTGTATATGGGAACCCAGTTGTAAATCGGAGGAGGAGTAGGAACTTCCACGAAAAAATTCCAGCAATCTGCAGAGTGCTACATTATCCTTCAGTTCTTCCCAAGTGGAAATTTTAGTCCATTTTTGTAAATCTAAAGGCTAAATAGCACGTCCAAAAGATTACAAATGAAACTAAACTTTTAAAGCCAATAATAGAAAAAAAAACCATACTATGGGATGTCTATGAGGATTCTCAATTATCCAAGTCCTAGTTGTCCCCGTTTTTTTTTCTTTTCTTTGAAAACCTTTCACTTCTCCTCCAAGAACTGAAGAAGCTACTTGGATGAGAAGTGAAACATTTTCGAAGAAAAAATCAAGAAAATCCAGTTGCCTTTTGGGGAAAAAAAAATCTTTGGGTTTTCTATTCCCCAGATTTACTGAATATATCTACAAACTAAATTTATTCAGACTGAGTCATTTAGTTGTTAAAATCAGTAGTTCATCTTATGTTGGTGTTATTCAACTTTCCGTTACAAATTCTATCCTTGAATTACTTCTAGGATGTACCATTACAGTCAAAGAAATGTTCCTGGAATTTTGTTTCTGTACAGAATGAATTTCATTCATTTTTTTTAACTATTATTTTTAATATGCATTGCTTGTCATTTATGAAGCATGCTATACGCCCAGAGTAATTGTTATCTACATTTTTGTTTCATTATTTTTCAAGGTACAAATCTATACGAACTTCTGAATTGATTACAAGGTTATAGAGGCTGGAATGAAGACTGAAGTTTTTTGGGGTAGGGAAATCAGTTGATCTCAGGATAAAGAGCCAGAATGGGGGAAATAAGTATTTCTTTCTTTGTGTGAGGAGTTCAGGGGTTGCCATAAAGAAGAGGGAGTCAAGTTATTCTCCAAAGCACCTGAAGGCAGGACAAGAAGCAACGGATGGAAACTCATCCAGGAGAGAAGCAACCTGGAACTAAGGAGAAATTTCTTGACTGTTAGAACAATTAATCAGTGGAACAACCTGCCTCCAGAAGCGGTGAATGCCATTTGTCTGAAATGGTATAGGGTTTCCTGCCTGAGCAGGTGGTTAGATTAGACGACCTGCAAGGTCTATTCTATTCTATTCTATTCTATTCTATTCTATTCTATTCTATTCTATTCTATTCTATTCTATTCTATTCTATTCTATTCTATTCTATTCTATTCTATTCTATTCTATTCTATTCTCTAGTCTATTCTATTCTAGTCTAGCCTAGCCTAGTCTAGTCTAGTCTAGTCTAGTCCAGTCCAGTCCAGTCTAGTCTCTATCCTATCCTATCTTATCTTTTATTCTGTCCTGTCCTGTCCTATCCTATATTCTATTCTATTCTATTCTATTCTATTCTATTCTATTCTATTCTATTCTATTCTATTCTATTCTATTCTATTCCATTCCATTCCATTCCATTCCATTCCATTCCATTCCATTCCATTCCATTCCATTCCATTCTATTCTATTCTATTCTATTCTATTCTATTCTATTCTATTCTATTCTATTCTATTCTATTCTATTCTATTCTATTCTATGCTGTTCTGTTCTATTCTATTCTATTCTATTCTATTCTATTCTATTCTATTCTATTCTATTCTATTCTATTCTATTCTATTCTATTCTATTCTATTCTATTCCTGTTTGGTTTAATTTACCACTAAATTGGCACTAAATAAGAGTCAGCAGAATTCAAGAGTGTTTGGATTGATACTACTTCCAGACTGATTCCTTTCTTGACTCTTCCTCCTTCTGCATATGCATGATTAAGTGGAATTATAGCAGAACCCAAACAGAAGTTGAGTTCAGCTTGGGAATTTAGTGAAAGATATAAGTGAGAAATAAAGTAGAAATGAGAGAGAGAGAGAGAGAGAGAGAGAGAGAGAGAGAGAGAGAGAGAGAGAGAGAGAGAGAGAGAGAAGAAGGAGGATGGAGAATGGAGAAGGAGGAGAAAGAGAAGGAGAAGGAGAAGGAGAAGAAGAAGAAGAAGAAGAAGAAGAAGAAGAAGAAGAAGAAGAAGAAGAAGAAGAAGAAGAAGAAGAAGAAGAAGAAGAAGAAGAAGAAGAAGAAGAGGTTAGGAACAGATAAGGTCTGATTTTAAAAGACCTTGTGCATCTCTGAGTCATTTAATCGTGTACACGTTGAAGAAAGAGACCCAACTGAAAAGTGTTTTGAAACACGACCATCTCATTTCATTTCACATTTTGGCTTAGTAAAGGTGCCCAGAGATGCTATTGTAGGTGTTAATGAGGTCCCTTAAGTTGCTATAAATATACAAATCAAAGAACTTTCCTACCATTGTTGTTGCTGCTTTGTGAAGAAATATTTCCAGGCTAAAGGCAATTTTTATTTGCAATGTCTTATCACAGCAATTACACAAAACAGCAGGCCAGTCAGTAATGACTTTTTAAGCTAGGGAGTACTCAGCATACTTTCCAGCTGAGCTCCATTACCTGGATTATAACCACAGTTTTAAATTGGGTACCAGTGGATATAATTTATTTATTTATTTTTTGCTTTGTACTTAATTGGCCATTAAGATTTTCATGCCAAGAATTTCATTTCGGTGCCACTTAACTCAGTAAATAGTTCCTGAAATGCACGTTCTGAAAAAAAAATCTACCTATTCTAGGAGAAATATTTAAGACTTATCCACCCTATATGTAAGTCTTCCTTGTTTTCTCCAGGAACAATCTGCACATTCTAAACTAGCTTCATCAACTCCAGTTTTTCCTATTCATTTTAATTAATAGGAGTCACCAGAGCAGAAGGTTTTTCTTCTGTCTCTGACAATAGCCAGGCTTTGGGAGAATAAAATAATTAAGTCATTGAATAATTGTCCCCAAAGGCCAATGCTTAGCTGAAAACCCCCCGAGGGTCCCTTTCCAGTTAAGACTTTAGTCATATCCACAAACATTAGGCTTTTTTTAAATATTAGTTGCTTTCTTTTCAGCTGGAACCTTTCTATATCATCTTTCATTTTTAAAATGGGATGCTATTTTGCCAAATTAAGTTGGGCAGCTTACAATACAATACAATCGCATTTCCTTTCCTTTCCTTTCCTTTCCTTTCCTTCCCCTCCCTTCGCTTCCCCTCCCCTCCCTTCCCTTCCCTTCTCTTCTCTTCCTTTTCCTTCCTTCCCTTTCCCTTCCCTTCCCTTCCCTTCTCTTCCCTTCCCTTCCCTTTCCCTTCCTTCCCTTCCTTTTCCCTTCCTTCCCTTCCCTTCCCTTCCCTCCCCTCCCCTCCCCTTCCCTTCCCTTCCCTTCCCTTCCCTTCCCTTTCCTTCCCTTCCCTTCCCTTCCCTTTCCCTTCCTTCCCTTCCCTCCCCTCCCCTCCCCTTCCCTTCCCTTCCCTCCCCTTTCCTTCCCTTCCCTTCCCTTCCCCTCCCTTCGCTTCCCCTCCCCTCCCCTCCCTTCCCTTCCCTTCCCTTCTCTTCCCTTTCCTTTCCTTTCCTTTCCTTCTTTCCTTTCCTTTCCTTTCCTTTCCTTTCCTTTCCTTTCCTTTCCTTTCCTTTCCTTTCCTTCCCTTCCTTTTCTTTTTCCTTCACTTCCCTTCTCTTTCCTTTCCCTTTTCCTTTCCCTTTTCCTTTCCCTTTCCTTTCCCTTCCCTTCCCTTTCCTTTCCCTTCCCTTCTCTTCCTTTTCCTTCCCTTCCCTTCCCTTCCCTTCCCCTCCCTTCCCTTCTCTTCCCTTCCTTTTCCTTCCTTCCCTTTCCCTCCCCTTCTCTTTCCCTTCCCTTCCCTTACTTTCCTTTCCTTTCTTCTCTCTTCCTTTCCTTTCCTTTCCTTTCCTTTCCTTTCCTTTCCTTTCCTTTCCTTTCCTTTCCTTTCCTTTCCTTTCCTTTCCTTTCCTTTCCTTTCCTTTCCTTCCATTCCTTTCCTTTCCTTTCCTTTCCTTTCCTTTCCTTTCCTTCCATTCCCTTCCTTTCCTTTCCTTTCCTTTCCTTTCCTTTCCTTTCCTTCCCTTTCCTTTCCTTTCCTTCCATTCCCTTTTCCTTCCCTTCCCTTCCCTTTTCCTTTTCCTTTTCCTTTTCCTTCCCTTCCCTTCCCTTCCCTTCCCTTCCCTTCCCTTCCATATCATTTTATTTCCTCCTTGGATACTAATGAAGTTGCATGGTAAAATAAAGAATACAAATCAGCACCCGGAGGAATTCAGCTTTCCAGTTCAAAGTTCTCCTGCAGCCTAGAGCTTTACATACAAAAGGTGGTTTGGGCCAGGTGTACAGTCTCTTCATTCTGCAACGGGGGGGGGGAAAGGGGGAAACATTGTAAAGGAGTCTTTCCAGAGGGTCACTTATGGTCTACAGAACAGGAGGGCAATAGGAACAAGAGCTCTGAAGGGCACCGAGAAAAGCAGCCAAGTTTTGTACCCCGAATCCATGAGATAAAGACTATCAACATTTTTCCCAAGGCAGCCTGATCTGAAAAAAATAAATAAAAAAAGTCTCATAGGCATTAGAATTACACACCAAAAGCTTGTGCTTTTCTCTGGCTAAATTAAAAATAAAATAAAATCCTAAACATAGTTTTAACGAAGCTCAGAAAGGCTCCTTTCCTTCAATGATGCTTCGAGACAGAACCCCTTTGAGACTGGTTTACAAAGTAGAAAGAGCTGCCTTAAAAAGCTAACACAATCCTAGGCTTCATGAACAGAGGGATAAAATCAAGGTCCCGCAAAGTATTAGTACCACTTTGTAATGTCCATTATATGAGAATTTTTGAACATCAGGGGAAATATAATTGGACTTTGCAATGGGCGGAGATCACGCAAAAATTGAGTAAAGGAGGGGTCAAAAAGAAAATGACCGCCAATAAAAGCATTTAATATAATTTATATAATAAACTGTTCATGGGGCTTGACTTTAGAAGAGAATAGAGCTGCAAGGGACCTTGGAGGTCTTCTAGTCCAGCCCCCTGCTCAGGCAGGAAACCCTATACCATTTCAGACAAATGGCTTTCCAGTCTCTTCTTAAAAACCTCCAGTGTTGGAGCATTCACAGCTTCTGGAGGCAGGTTGTTCCACTGGTTAATTGTTCTAACTGTCAGGAAGTTTCTCCTTACTTCAAGGTTGCTTCTCTCTTTGGTTAGTCCATTGATTCTTGTCCTGCCTTCAGGTGCTGTGGAGAATAGCTTGACTCCCTCTTCCTTGGGACAGCCCCTCAAATATTAAAACACTGCTATCATGTCCCCCCTCACCCTTCTCTTCATGAAACTAGACAAACCCAATTCCACCAACCATTCCTTATATGTTTTAGCCTCCAGTCCCCCGATCATCTTTGTTGCTCTTCTCTATACTCTTTCTAGAGTCTCACCATCTTTTTTTACATCCTGGTGACCAAAACTGGATGCAGTATTCCAGGTGTGGCCTTACCAAAGCATTGTAAAGTGGTATTAATACTTCACTTGATCTTGATTCTCTCCCTCTGTTCATGCAGCCTAGCACTGTGTTGGCTTTTTTGGCAGCTGCAGCGCACGGCTGGCTCATATTGAAGTGATTGTCCACTAGGACTCCAAGATCCCTCTCACGGTTGCTACTGTTGAGCAAGGTACCACCTATACTGTACCTGTGGGTTTGAGAACAGTTGTGGAATACATGTTTGTGTAAACATAGATCAGTTGCTGGTTCAGAAAGTTGTACAGGAGAAATGAGGAAGACCGGGAGAATGTAAAGGCCAGTGAATTAAAATGATTCATGGGATGACCTACTGACACACAGAGAGACCAAAGCAGATGAATAAAATAATTGTGGGATGCAAAGCCTAAGATATAATATCCATAATGTTTGGGTGCAGTCCTAAAAATTGTCAGCAAGCTGCCTTGTTCAGTGCATCGGGAGAGGATTAAAAGCATCAAATGACGGCGAATAAGCATATTAAAAATCGTATCAAATTAATTACTGCTCTAATTTAAAACGCTAGTTGTACTCAATTGAATATAGCTTTTGTTCTGCCTACTCCTTCAAGTAATGGGTCCCTGTCATGCTGTTCATAGGCCAAATAAGGTACTGCTCATTATTTGGTTTATATAAAGGCTTTTTATTTCCTTGCCTTTTTTTCAGATAACTTTGAGGACATGGAAGGAGATATACATATATATACATATATATACATATACATATATATACATATACATATACATACACATACACATACACATACACATACACACACACACACACACACATACACATACACATACACATACACATACACATACATATACATACACATACACATACACATACACATACACATACATATACATATACATATACATATACATATACATATACATATACATATACATATACATATACATATACATATACATATACATATACATATACATATATATATATATCTCAAGGGAAGTTTGTAGATCACTAGTTACTCTGAGCCAAGAGGAGAAAAAAAAGGAGAAGAGGAAGTAGAGTTTGGCTTTTTTTTTCCTGGGAGTCTACCTCTGTGAAGATCTTACCTGGCAAGTTAATGCAACCCAGGTGGCCAGAAAGGCCCAACAGAGACTCCACTTCCTCAGGGTCTTGCGGAAGAACAGGGTAGAACAACGGCTAATGACCCTCTTTTACCGGTCTACTATGGAGAGCGTCCTCTCGCACTGTATTGTGGTTTGGTATGCTGGCCTGACAGCCGTGGATAGGAAGACATTACAGAGGGTGGCGAACACAGCACAAAACATGGTGGGCTGTCCCCTGACACCACTGGATGACCTCGCCAGGGCTCGCTGCCTTGGAAGAGTGGGGAAAATCCTCAGGGATGACTCACACCCTGGTCGGTACCTCTTTATTCTCCTACCATCGGGTAGGAGACACAGGAGTATAGCCAGCTGTACCAACAGGCTGAAGAACAGCTTTTATCCATGGGCGGTCAGGCTGTTGAACGGGAAATAATTTTATAATTGTAAGTATGACTGACTTGCGAGGCCGGTGTGTTGTGCAATTAGTTCACATGGTGTAACAAGATGGTGGGTTTGTTGTCACGGTGAGTTGTGGTGGGAGGGGACACGTAGTGAGGCTCAGCCAATCTCAGTGTATACATGGTTGTACTTTGACAATAAAGGTTCATTCATTCTGCTGGAAGGAATATTGGGGGCCATATTAAAGCCACACGATTGCCAGCAGTTGGGTGTTCATCAAGATAGAGAATTCTCATTTGAATTACTTGCTTTGTGTGTGTAGGTATATGTGAGAGATGCACGCAGTTGAGATCAATACATTTGCTTATTGTCATTCATTCATTCATTCATTCATTCATTCATTCATTCATTCATTCATTCACAGGCCTCTGGGCTGGATGGCGAATCAGACGCCAGTATCCAGAAACGTGAGGCTTGAAACATCTATCTCTTCTATTAAGATTTGTCTTACCATTTGTCTGAAATAGCAATAGCATTATAGCACTAGCACTTAGACTTATATACCGCTTCACAGTGCTTCTCAGCCTTCTCTAAGAGGTTTTACAGAATCAGCGTATTGAGCCCCCAACTATCTGGGTCCTCATTTTACCAACCTCAGAAGGATGGAAGGCTGAGTCAACCTTGAATTGGTTAGGATCAAACTGCTGGCAGTGGGCAGAGTCAGCCTGAAATATGGCATTCTAACCACTGTGGAAGGAAGGAAGGAAGGAAGGAAGGAAGGAAGGAAGGAAGGAAGGAAGGAAGGAAGGAAGGAAGGAAGGAAGGAAGGGTCAATAGTAATAGCACTTAGACTTATATACCACTTCACAGTGCTTTGCAGCCCTCTCTAAGAGGTTTTACAGAGTCAGCATGTTGACCCCAATAATCTGGGTCCTCATTTTACCGACCTCAGAAGGATGGAAGGCAGAATCAAGCCTGAACCGGTCAGGAGTTAGTCTGCAAATACTGCATTCTAACCAGTGCACACCACCAGGTCTCTTGGTATGGGGTCTTCTCTTGAACAGGGAGTTGGACTAGACGACCGCCCCCCCCATGCAAGGTCCCTTCCAACTCTGTTATTCTGTGAATGTCACTCTTTATATCCCACTTTTATTATTTTTACAAATAACTCACAAACATATCTAACGAATCTTCCTCTTCCTCCTATTTTATACACAATAACAATCCAGAGAGAGGGGGGGGGCTAGTCCAAAGTTACCCCTCTATCATGGCTAAGGTGGGATTTGAACTCATGGTCTCTTGGTTTCTTGCCTGGTGCCTTAACCACTACACCAAACCCCTTACAGAATTTTCAGCGCACCTATCATAGGATTCCTGCACCTAGCTCTAAGTCAACAAGCTGAGCAACATATTTTGGATCGGTTTCAATTTTTGGACAGTTTTCATTGGTAGATTAACATCAAAGTCAACGACCGTTTTAGGTCTGAGAGGCATCAATGGAACTGCATTTGTGATGGGATTCAAAGAGGAAAAACAGACCGCAACACAGTTTTAATAATTAATCATGCTGTTATCTAACAAGGAAGGTGAGTCTTCAAAAGAATGATCAAAATTTCCACTTCACGCATAAAATAGACCTCATCGGATTTGCTTTTTGTGTGGCTTTTTTGTCTTTAAATGGTTCCTTCCAAAACTTTCCACACCCATATACAGCTTTCCAAATTAATTCTAGCTATTTTCCTACCTTCCCCCCCCCCCCTCCAATGAAGCTCTTGGCTAATCAAAAATGAAGTATTTATTTATTTATTTTATTTATTTAGATTTATATGCCGCCCTTTCCCGAAGGACTCAGGGCGGTTGAAATGAAAGTAGCCTTTCATTAAATGCCAATTCCCATCTTAATTATTTCTCTTACTTTAGTCCTAGCATCCTAAAATTTTGAATGTCCGACTAAGGAGAACATCTATAGAATCCCACATTTTTTTTGCAACCAAGACAAAAAAAAGTGTTTCAACAATTTCATTCCTTTACTGTCTCAAAAAAAAGTCATGTGGGCTTGCTAATTTAATATAGCAATTAATTTTGCACACTAAACAGATAAGGTCCTCAGATTCTTATTGAAAAGTTTTTTTCAGCTGATTTTCATAATGGCTTTGCATGTTAAAATTAGCACTTCATAGGCTTTGCATGTATTTATTACTCTAATATGCTCTTGCTAGAACAGCCAATTAACACTTGGAAGTACACTTCACATTAATGGTATTTATAGTCATGTGCACTAATTATATCAAAGATGAGTTTGGTGTGTTCACTCATTCCATTGATGGCCTGTAATTAATAAAGGAAGAAGTTAACTAATTCTTATGAATAAATTATGTTGCAAGATTGGTGTCCCTTTCAGTCAGATATACTTATTTAGACATCCTTGACATTTTCTTGGTTGGTCATTAATTCTTCCTGTTTCCCCCCAAATGAAGAATAACTGGCATGCAAATTTATATATATATTGGACGCGGTGGCTCAGTGGGTTAGGACGCTGAGCCTGTCGATCAGAAGGTCGACAGTTTGGCGGGTCAAATCCCGAGTGCCATGGAACAGGGTGAGTGCCTGTTACTTGTCCCAGCTTCTGCCAACCTAGCAGTTTGAAAGCATGTAAAACTGCAAGTAGAAAAATAGGGACCACTACGATGGGAAGGGAACAGCGTTCCGTGTGCCTTTGGCGTCTAGTCATGCCGGCCACATGACCACGGAGACGTCCTCAGACAAGCACTGGCTCTTCAGCTTTGAAACGGAGATGAGCACCGGCCCCTAGAGTTGGAAACGACTAGCACGCCTGTGTGGGGGAACCTTGATCAGACATTATTACCTCAGCCATGAGATTAGATGCACTTGTTTTATTGTATCTGTTCAGAGTACTTGCTTGTTACTCTGCAGGTGTCAAAGCCACTTATATAAAAAGGACAAGGACAAATAAAATGCATTTAAAATGCCAAGAGCAAATTAAATTTGGGTAATGGCACAGGTAGAGAAATCCTCCTAAAAAGTGTGTAGTCTCCACTAAAAAGTGTGTATTCCCCATTTTGTGTCTGTGGAGATTCTCAATTGTCCAGGTCACACTTTTTTCTTCAGGAGGCGACTGGACATCCTTGGGTTTCTTTTGAAGATGTTTTGCTTCTCATCCACCCAAGAGAGCTGAAGAAGCTTCTTGGATGAGAAGCTAAAACACCTTCAAAAAAAAACAAACAGAAGAAAGTCCAGTGGCCTCCTGGGAAAAAAAAACTCCTTTGGGATCTCCATTTTGTGAAGAGAGAAAGTTTGTCCTGGCTTCAGAAAATAGAAGTCCTACTTCAGTAAACTTCAAGAAGAGACTTTGTGGGTTTATTTAAAAAAAATATGCTGTGGAGCTACTTGATGTCCCCTTCTGATCAGGAAACCAAGATATTTGGAGAGATTGTAGACCTATCTCTAAGGGATAGAACATCATGACTTGGGGGAAAGAACCCAGCTTCTTTCACTGAGGAGAGAAGCAGAATGTTGCAGAATGATTGCTTTGCAACTTCTTATTATCTTTGTCCATTTCTTTGAGAATTATTAGGAGGGGTCATTAATGCAAGGGGAAGAGGTTGACAGCTGAAAGCCGTATCTTTCACCAGGTACCACAATGCAGTGTTTCAGTAAAGTAGCCTTGAAGAAGCATGAGTTATAACTCCCATCAGTTGTGTGCTTGACTTTGGAAGAAACCTGCATTTCTTTCACTAATGTGACCCACTCCAATAACTTCTCACTTAAGACTAGACTAGACTAGAAGAGACTAGACTAGACTAGACTAGACTAGACTAGACTAAAATAGAATAGAATAGAATAGAATAGAATGAAGAATAATAGAATAGAATAGAATGAAGAAGACTAGACTAGACTAGACTAGACTAAACTAGACTAGACTAGACTAGACTAGAATAGAATAGAATAGACTAGAATAGAATAGAATAGAATAGAATAGAATAGAATAGAATAGAATAGAATAGAATAGAATAGAATGTTGTTGTTGTGTTGTTGTTAGCTGCGAAGTCGTGTCCGACCCATCGCGACCCTATGGACAACATTCCTCCAGGCCTTCCTGTCCTCTACCATCTTCTGGAGTCCATTTAAGCTCACGCCTACTGCTTCAGTGACTCCATCCAGCCACCTCATTCTCTGTCGTCCCCTTCTTCTATTGCCCTCGATCTTTCCCAGCATTAGGCTCTTCTCCAGTGAGTCCTTCCTTCTCATTAGGTGGCCAAAGTACTTGAGTTTTAGCTTCAGGGTCTGGCCTTCTAAAGAGCAGTCAGGATTGATCTCCTCTAGGACTGACCGGTTTGATCGCCTTGCAGTCCAAGGGACTCGCAGGAGTCTTCTCCAGCACCATAGTTCAAAGGCCTCAATTCTTTGGCGCTCAGCCTTTCTTATGGTCCAACTTTCACTGCCATACATTGCAACTGGGAAGACCATAGCCTTGACTATAAGCACTTTTGATGACAGGGTGATGTCTCTGCTTTTTAGTGTGCTGTCTAGATTTGCCATGGCTTTCCTCCCAAGGAGCAAGCGTCTTTTAATTTCTTGGCTACAGTCCCCATCTGCAATGATCTTGGAGCCCAGGAAAATAAAATCTGTCACTACCTCCATTTCTTCCCCATCTATTTGCCAGGAATTGAGAGGGCCAGATGCCATGATCTTGGTTTTCTTAATGTTAAGTTTCAACCCAAGTTTGGCACTCTCCTTCTTCACCTGCAACAAGAGGCTCTTTAGTTCTTCTTCACTTTCTGCCATTAGAGTGGTATCATCTGCATATCTTAGGTTGTTGATATTTCTTCCGGCAATCTTAATTCCAACTTTTAATTCATCTAGCCCTGCCTTTCTCATGATGTGCTCTGCATATAAGTTAAATAGGCAGGGCGACAGTATACAGCCTTGCTGGACTCCTTTCCCAATTTTGAACCAATCAGTGGTTCTGTGTCCAGTTCTCACTGTTGCTTCTTGACCCGCATATAGGCTTCTCAAGAGACAAATAAGATGGTCTGGTACTCCCATCTCTTTAAGAACTTGCCACAGTTTGTTATGATCCACACAATCAAAGGCTTTAGCATAGTCAATGAAGCAGAAGTAGATGTTTTTCTGGAACTCCCTAGCTTTCGCCATGATCCAGCGTATGTTGGCAATTTGATCTCTAGTTCCTCTGCCTCTTCGAAATCCTGCCTGCACTTCTGGTAGTTCTCGATCCACGTACTGCTGAAGTCTAGCTTGTAGGATTTTAAGCATGACTTTACTAGCATGAGAAATGAGTGCAATGGTGCAATAGTTTGAACATTCTTTGGCACTGCCTTTCTTTGGAATTGGAATGTAAACTGATCTTTTCCAATCCTGTGGCCATTGTTGAGTTTTCCAAATTTGCTGGCAAATTGAGTGTAGCACTTTTACTGCATTGTCTTTTAAGATTTTGAATAGCTCAGCTGGAATACTGTCACTTCCACTAGCTTTGTTGTTGCTCAGCTTTTCTAAGGCCCATTTCACTTCATATTCTAGGATGTCTGGCTCGAGGTCAGTGACCACCTCATTGTGATTATCAGGGACGTTAAGCTCATTCTTGCATAGTTCTTCTGTGTAATTTTGCCACCTCTTCTTAATCTCTTCTGCCTCTGTTAGGTCCCTGCCATTTTGGTCCTTTATCATGCCCATTTTTGCATTAAACGTTCCCTTCATTTCTCCAATTTTCTTGAAAACATCTCTGGTCCTCCCTATTCTATTGTTTTCTTCTATTTCTTTGCACTGTTCATTTAAGAAGGCATTCTTATCTCTTCTAGCTATTCTCTGTAATTCTGCATTCAATTGGGTGTATCTTTCTTTTTCTCCCTTGCCTTTCACTTCCCTCCTTTCCTCAGCTATTTGCAAAGCTTCCTCAGACAGCCATTTTGCTTTCTTGCATTTCTTTTTCTTTGGGATGGTTTTGGTTGCTACCTGTTGTACAATGTCGCGAACCTCTGTCCATAGTTCTTCAGGCACTCTGTCTATCAGATCTAATTCCTTAAATCTATTTGTCACCTCTACTGTATATTCAACAGGGATATGATTTAATTCATACCTGAGTGGCCTAGTGCTTTTCCCTACTTTCTTCAGTTTAAGCCTAAACTTTGCAAGGAGAAGCTCATGGTCTGAGCCACAGTCAGCTCCTGGTCTTGTTTTTACTGACTGTATAGAGCTTCTCCATCTTTGGCTGCAGAGCATATAGTCAATCTGATTTCTGTGTTGACCATCTGGTGATGTCCATGTGTAGAGCCGTCTCTTGGGTTGTTGGAAAAGAGTGTTTGCTATGACCATTGTATTCTCTTGACAGAATTCTATCAGCCTGTGCCCTGCTTCATTTTGCACTCCAAGGCCAAACTTGCCTGTTATTCCAGTTATCTTTTGGCTTCCTACTTTAGCATTCCAATCCCCCATGATGATAAGAACATCATTTTTTTGGTGTTAGTTCTATAAGGTGCTGTAGTGCTTCATAGAACTGGTCAATTTCATCCTCTTCAGCACTGGTGGTTGGGGCATAGACTTGGACTACTGTGATATTGAATGGTTTGCCTTGGATTTGAACTGAGATCATTCTGTCATTTTGAGGATTGTATCCCAGTATTGCTTTTCCTACTCTTTTATTGACTATGAAGGCTACTCCATTTCTTCTGAAGGACTCTTGCCCACAGTAGTATACCTGATGGTCATCTGAATTAAATTCACCCATTCCTGTCCATTTTAGTTCGCTGATACCTAAGATGTCAATGTTCAGTCTTGTCATCTCTTGTTTGACCAAGTCCAGTTTTCCTTGATTCATGGATCTTACATTCCAGGTTCCTATGGAGAAAAAATCTTTACAGCATCGGACTTTCCTTTCACCACCAGACACATCCACAGCTGAGCGTCCTTTCGGCTTTGGCCCAGTCGCTTCATTCTTTCTGGCGCTACTAGTTCTAGCCCTCTGCTCTTCCCCAGTAACATATTGGATGCCTTCCGACCTGAGGGGCTCATCTTCCAGCGTCATATCGTTTTGCCTTTTGGTACTGTCCATAGGGTTTTCATGGCAAAGATACTGGAGTGGGTTGCCCTTTCCTTCTCCAGTGGATCACGTTTTGTCAGAACTCTCTGCTATGACCTGTCCGTCTTGGGTGGCCCTGCACAGCATAGCTCATAGCTTCATTGAATTACGCAAGCCCCTTCACCACGACAAGGCAGTAATCCATGAAGGGGAGAATAGAATAGAATAGAATAGAATAGAATAGAATAGAATAGAATAGAATAGAATAGAATAGAATAGAATAGAATAGAATAGAATAGAATAGAATAGAATAGAATAGAATAGAATAGAATAGAATGAAGAAGAATAGAATAGAATAGAATAGAATAGAATAGAATAGAATAGAATAGAATAGAAGAGAAGAGAAGAGAAGAGAAGAGAAGAGAAGAGAAGAGAAGAGAAGAGAAGAGAAGAGAAGAGAAGAGAAGAGAATAGATGAAGAATAGAATTGAATAGAATGAAGAAGAATAGAATAGAATAGAATAGAATAGAATAGAATAGAATAGAATAGAATAGAATAGAATAGAATAGAATAGAATAGAATAGAATAGAATAGAAAATATGGAATAGAATAGAATCGAATAGAATCGAATAGAATCGAATAGAATAGAATAGAATAGAATAGAATAGAATAGAATAGAATAGAATAGAATAGAATAGAATAGAATAGAATAGAATAGAAAATATGGAATGGAATAGAATAGAATAGAATATTGGAATAGAATAGAATAGAATAGAATAGAATAGAATAGAATAGAATAGAATAGAATAGAATAGAATAGAATAGAATAGAATAGAATAGAATAGAATAGAATAGAATAGAATAGAGCTAGGAGGGACCTTGAAGGTCTTCAAGACCATCTCCCTGCTCAAGCAGGAGAACCTATACCATCTCAGACAGGTGAATATCTAGTCTTTTCTTAAAAATTTCCAGTGATAGAGTGCCCACCATTTCTGGAGGCAAGCTGTTCCACTGGTTGATTGTCCTCACTGTCAGGAAGTCTCTCCTTAGTTCCAGGCTACTTCTCTGTTTGATCAGTTTCCAACCATTGTCTCTTGTCCTTCCCTCTGGTGCTTTGGTGAACAAGCTGACCCCATTCTGCCTTGTGGCACGCCCTCAGATATTGGAATAGTGCTACCATGTCTCCCCTATTTCTTCCTTTCTTTAGACTAGCCCAGGGGTAGGCAACCTTGGCTCTTTTATGACTCATGGACTTCAACTCCCAGAATTCCTGAGTCAGCATAGCATAGCTGACTCAGGAATTCTGGGAGTTGAAGTGCATGAGTCATAAAAGAGCCAAGGTTGCCTACCCCTGGGCTAGCCAAACCCAAGTCCTGTAGCCGTTCTTCATATATTTTAATCTCCAGGCCTTGGATCATCTTAGTTGCACTTCTCTGATTTTTTTTTCCAAACTTTCAACATCTTTTCTGTGATATGGTGACCAAAATTGGCTGCAGTATTCCAGGTGTGGTCTTACTAGGGTTTTATAAAGCGGTACTCATACTTTGCATTCTCTTGATTCTTTGCCTCTGTTTATACAACCTAGGACTGTATTAGCTTTTTTTTTGGCTGCTGCTACACACTGCTGGATCATGGGTGAGTGATTGTCCACTAGGACTCCAAAGTCCATCTCACAGTTGCTGTTTTTAAGCCAGGTCTTGTCCAATCTGTATTTCTACCTTTGTTTTTTTTTTCCTGACTAAGTGTAAGACTTTGCTTTTCTCCACATTGAAACTCATTTTGTTGGATAGGGCCCATTGTTCGAGTTTGTCAAAATCTTTTTGGATCCTGAGTTTGTCTTCTGGGGTGTTGGCTACTGCTGCCAGTTGGGTGTCATCTGCAAATTTAATGAGTTCCCCTTCAATTCCCTCATCTAAGTCATTTAGCCTTTGTTGAAATCCTTTGTTCACTGGCTTCTTCTCCCTCATTTAATTGTGTAATGAACAGAATAGATATTTGAATGATGACCATGTCTTTCCTATGTGCGTGAGCCTTAAAAGAAGCTTAGAAAAAGAGAAATGTTTATCAGGGTCATTTGGGAAACAGTTCTACACATAAATATATATGTTGAGTTCAGTAAATGTATATATCAACAAGACAACCAAAAGCTATTTAAAATGACTCAGCAACAGATGGTATTCCCTGCAAAAATCCGGCCATACTATTGAAGATGCTGTTATATAGAACTTAGAAGACCACTTAAAACCAGTGTTATAGTTGAAGCAGAGGAACCACTGTGTAAAGGACATTGTGGAATAATATGATGCACAGACTCAATTGTACCTCGATCATTAAAGCAGTGGTTTTGTTTTGTTTTGTTTTCTGGAGTAAGGGATTTAATATGCTAGACAACTTGGGAGAAGGATGTTATCTGGTGGAGATATTTATAGCCAACAAAAAAGACAGCAGTAAGTCGTTGGTGCTCTCTGAGCTTGGTTGTTTTCTTTCAGATGTTTTATTACCCAAGCTAGGTAACATCATCAATGCGCTGAAATGTCTGCAAGAAAGCAATCAAGCTGAGCCACAAATACATATTCTCCTATATCAACCTACTCTGTGCTTCCCACTTTTTGTGTCGGAACCTCTGTTATGGTGTTCCCATGTATCTCCATGGGACCTCACTCTGATTAATATTCTCAGATACTCAGTAAATAAGCACGCTTACAGACAGATGGTGATACAAACTTCTTCCAGATCTTGGCCTTGGAAAGACATCAAATTCAGAACTGAAATTTACAAAGAGTGCTTGTAACTGATCTGGAAGATTTGTTATATTTACTGACAAGGCGGTTTAGTGTTATGCCTTAATTCAGAATTCCTTAGACTATCTTGAATCTCAGTTGTTTACCTAAAATATATATTGTCTAAGAATTTCCAGGGCAGGTGCCTACTATAAAATTTGCTTAAGAGAGTTCATAAGATGACTGTTATACTTGGCAGGATCAGGTTTTTCCTTTTTAAAAAAAGTGATGATAAGATTAGTTAAAGCCCTCAGATTTTATACAACTTTAGATTGTAATATTAGATTAGCTTCCAGCAATTCGGGGAATCTTCTTCTGATTCCAACTGAGGCAAAAATTTAGATACATCTGAATGCTGCTTGAAATAATCCTGATCCACGTTTTAGGGGAAGGAAGGAAGGAAGGAAGGAAGGAAGGAAGGAAGGAAGGAAGGAAGGAAGGAAGGAAGGAAGGAAGGAAGGAAGAAAGAAAGAAAGAAAGAAAGAAAGAAAGAAAGAAAGAAAGAAAGAAAGAAAGATCTTTTCAAGGATTTTCTCACAATTTGGGGATAGAGTTAATCATCATGGAAGGACCATCACATTCATGTTGAGTAGGAAACAAAGATGAAGACAAGCCCATATCAGCTCTCCGTGGAAAGGAGACACCATTTCACGGTGTAACTTGGCAACAACAGAATGTAAACACACTGGTTATAAATCTCAAAGGCACTTATGACTATAATTGCTCCTCAAGTTGTAAATGAAGTTCCAATCTCTCCTTCAATTTGTAAAGGGCCAGTCACTAGCAATATGCTGATTCCAGCTGAGCACCACTCCCTGAAAACAAAAGGTTTCAAACAGAGCCACCAGGTCCAAAGGCCTAGATGTTGGGTTTTGTCTGAAGGTCAGCAGTTACAAGAAAGACACATGGCAGACAGCAGTTAAAACTAGCACCGTGGTGGCTAAACTATGGCACGGGTGCCACAGGTGGCACGCCGAGCCCTCTCTGTGGGCACGCGCGCTGTCGCCCCAGTCCTAGGCCTTCAGCTGGGCTTTATAAAACCTTTTCGCTTTAGGCCTCCACCACCGTGTGCAAAAAAAAAAAAGGTTCAATCAATCAATTTCAACTTCTCGCGGGGGAAAAAAAGATCTCACAAAGTTGGAATTGATTGATTGAACTTTTTAGTCCCACCCAGTCTGCCGTTACCACTGCAGCCATGCCCACCCAATTGGCCACACCCACACAAAGGGCCACGCCCACCTAGCACCCAATGATACATAAGTGGGTTTTGGGTTGCAGTTTGGGCACTCGGTCTCTAAAAGGTTCGCCATCACTGCAGGTCAGAGATGCAAAATTCAGGATTATTACTAGAATACAATAAAGAGAGAGGGGAAACCCAAACTGTTTGTTGTCCTGGAGTAGCTGTGCAATTCCCAAGAGTCTTTCATACACATACCCAGGAAGAGATGAAATGGAAGAGCTCCTGATATCATTCACCACAAATTCAGCTCAGATATACACAATCAATAAAGAATCCCATTCCGAATTATTATTGCTTTCATTATTTTTACAGCCATTCATCCCTGATCAAATAGAGTAATAAAGCACCATGTTTGAATATACATATGCAAAGAATATCTACTTGGGCTTCTACAAATTCCTTTGAGGATGAACTTTTTTCCCCTTTATTCATTTTGAACTCACCGAATCTGCACTTCAGGAGGTGAACATAATTCTCTTTGGTCTTGCAAGCTTTGCGGGGAAAAAAGAGCTCTATTTCATTTATTATCACCACATGCATGCCTGGAGGATATATCTTTATGCAGCTAAAGATATAACGTGTCTAAAGTTTGAGAAGTTTGCTGAGCCGGCTCGTGAAATCCATGGACTTGTTGAAAGCATACTCGTATGCCAGGCGTAGCTGTTGAAATGATTTTGGTCCTGTTGTTTTATTCCAAGCCAGGAATAAAAATCATGGCAACTGGTTTAGGAAGAAGGTTGCAGTTTATTGAAGAGGAGAGCCAGACAGGAAGATGGCTCTGGAAGGAAAAAGAGGGACGAGCACATGTAGGGAGTGGGTTTTTATACCCTCTGGAGCCTTTTGTTTGGAGTTGTTTCCTGTTCCTGTTTGAGGCTTTGTATTTCCTGTGTCATGTATTCTGACCTGAGGCTCGGTGTGCCCTTTGGCATCTGTGGGTTAATCCTATTATATCCTGTCTTAGAGTTTGGGTGGGGTTATGTAGATTTTAGGTGTCTTTGTCTTCTTAATCTTCTAGCTTCAACCTTCCTGAATGGTTTACAACTGCATTTCTACAGAGCTGGTTTCTGCTTGAGGGAGGGAGACTAGGGGCTATTAAGAAAAAAAATCTGAGAATGCTTTTTTGCCTCTTTAAGATCCTTTGAGGAAGTATATTTTTCTGCCCTTTTAATATTTCCTTCTCTTGGGGGGGGGCTGACTTCCCACAGTCCAGATACCTTGTTTTCTCAAACAAACAATCATTCAGTTTTCCCCTTAAGAGCAAAAGGACTGCCACCTATCCACTACATATGATTTACCTGCAGAATTCATTACGATAACAGCAGCTATTTCGACTGGCTTTCAAAAGGATTGGGTAACACCATGATGATAGGTACCATCAAAGGCAATTAGTATCCAAGGTTCAGCTTGGACTGAGGCTCCAAATTTTGGCTGTAGAGAACATTTTCAGAGTCAAACAGAAGATTTAGATGAGCATTGACGCAATTCTTACATTATGCATCCAGACGGTCCTTTGGCCTATGAATCAAGCCATGGTTGATAACCATTTTATTCTGGGCTAAGCATTAAGCATGGGCTATTAGGTTGGAGGAAATTGACACTGAGCTATTATATTTCTTAGTACTGGTGACACATTCCCAACCACCCAAGTTTGCTCCTCACCTTTCCATAACCATTTTTATCAGACTATATCTGTTACTTTTCCCGCCCTTCCAATATTATTACCCAGCCATGTGATCTACAATCAGTCATCCCCATGATCAATGAAAAAGAGCATTAGTCAAGTAATTAATCGATCTTAATAATCATATCCCAGGCCTCAGAACCTCTTAGCTATCATTATTTGTCATCCATTAGCCACAAACTTGCTATTCTTTTGGCCTGCCTATCCAGAACCGGACCAGGTTCTGGCCAGTGTCATCCATCAGCCAACTCTTTGTAAGCAGATCTGAGCAATTATCATCATCTTCATGGGAATCTTTCTTGGAATCTAAAGAAAATTTCCAAAGCTGTAACTTTTCAATATTTATCAGGATGAGTCTTCTGTCAAGTAGGCCAGACAGATTGGCTTGTTCCTAAACAGAAATCTGACAAGCAAAGACCATATTGAATAAGTCAAGCATTTACAATATTCAGCAATAATTAGGGGAGCTATAAATTATATCGGCTTCATTTGACAAAGTATGACCAATGAGTCTGCATAATTCCACTGGAACGATCAATGAGTCTGTGTAATTGGATTGAGGGGCAGGTGATCGTACCATACAGGCAAACAGCATCTGGTGAACTAAATCCTCTCATCAATAGCTCAAGAGTCAATGCAGGAAACCTGGAATATATAAAAAAATATAAAATATAAACAAATTAGCATAAAAATATCAACAATTTTGATTTCAAAACAGAGGAAGAGTTCTTACACAAATGGTGGGTTTTTAAAAGGTTCCGATTCCATCTCCGCTAAAATTAGAGAGGTCTGAGAAAGCAAGCTAGTTAAATAATGTAAATAATAATAATAATAATAAGGTTATGAGATTGGTCAGCTGTTGGACTTTGTATAAAGCAGCTACTTATTATTTTAACTGGGCATTGGCCAAACGTCCACGTGTCCACTAGTGCAGAAATACAGCTTGAGTCAATTAAAGGTTGTTGTTTTTTTGAATAATAAAGAAACCGTGTTGACATTTGTTAATTGCTCAGCTTTCCTTCTAGGTGACTGGCTGGGCTGTGGGTTGCCATCTGAAGAAGATCAGGAGACAGGATTGAAGAATTTGGTACTGAAAATAATCTAGGAATGAAAGCAAGGTGAGAAGTACCAGCTAGGCTGGACCTTAGGGTTTCCTTACAAACAAAAAAACAAAAAAACAGTTATGCAGGAGGACAAGACCAGGACAGGTGTCTTGATCCAAGCCAAATCTAGAAAACTGATTGTATTAATGCAAGCTTATTTACGGTTACAGAGAAAAGTATCAAACGTATTAGACTGTATAAATAAACCAGCAGGCATTAGCCATGTAACTCTAAATCTTTTCTTTTAGCTGTCGCAATTTAAAACTGAGTCTTCCCGGATATTTCTGTAGATCTGTACAAATGTACCGTTCTTTATATCTGACCAGCCTAAAGAAGAACGATGAATTATTCATGAATTCATTAATCAATAAACTGATTAATAAAACGGATACTGAAGAAGTACGTGCTAAGTTATCTCCTTCAGTCCTTCTGTTCAGGTATATTACTTTCATATATTACCTGGGATGGTCTACTTGCAATTGAATGATGAAATGTTTTTTTAAAACATAATTGAATTTGAATTGCTCTAGTATAGAGATGTGTTTGAAAGAGAAAATGAACAGCGTCGTAAAAGAAAGCCAAACTTTTGATAACTATTAAACAAGCACGTCTGTTTTTCATTGCTTTTGTTTTTCATGGCTTGCACGGAAGAAATAGAGATACTTTGCATGTTTTCCTGCATCTCAATTTAATATGTAGTATTCCTTGCACGATGTTTTGCCACGGTTTTATTCTATCCTGATTTAGATGGAGCCGTCAATACTTTAACATGCTATTCTTCTATACCTTTAAGGAATTGAATAAGCTTAGTCACATCTCATTTGCTAAAGAGTTACGAACGTATTCTGTCCCTGAAAATGTATATATAATTTTATTGTCCCATTTGTAGAGGATTTCAATAGGTGTTTTTTTCCTCCCGTTGTCCCCCAATCCCCTTGGCCTCTATCAGATTTCTTCCCAGTTCACCGCTAACTGGTCTCCCACTTTAGCTATACATTTCCTATTCTTTCTCTGCACTTCTTAGAAACATCTCAAATTTTTCTTTCCTTCTTGTTTCCTTTTGTGTGTTGACATTTTTGATTGAGGTATCTTTTCTTGTCCTTCCTTGTTTGATGTCGGAAGTCTACATTCAGTTGCCACACGTCCTTTTGTTCCCCAAGGCATTTATCTTCTGTCTTTCTTTAGCTGTCATAATGGCTTGTTGTAAAAACTCTTTGATCGCTGCTTCTGTATTTTTTTTTATTAAAGAGTTTTACAAAAACAAGATTTTACAATATATCCCCAAATCCCCCCCACCCCAAACCACCTCACTTCCCCCCCCACTTCCCAGAGCTAAATACAGGGTTAGAGTTATAATAATCATATTCTAAATAAAAATTATGCATAATATACAATTAACCAAATTCATAATGTGCTGCTTCTGTATTGAAGGCGGAGAGGGACTCTTACTTTTTTAAAAAAAAATCATCAAACCAGTGGATTTTAGCTGGAACAGGACATTTCTTAGAGGGGAAATCTGATTAGACTTTTGATTTATTCTGCTGTGTTGGCTTTGTTTGTTTATTACAGTTATATCTCAGGAGAAATTTTTTGCACGTGTGCTTCACCATGGCCACATTACATAATGGGTTTTGAAGGGCCAGGCAGCTTATCAAGACTGCCATTATACAGGCGTTTGTGACTAAGTTGTATACAGAATAAAACATTTCCTTGACAAACCAAGAGGAATATGATTAGATGGATGGAGGGCTGAGTCAACCTTGAGCCAGTGAGAATCGAACTGCTGGCAGTGAGCAGAGTCAGCCTGCAATATTGCATTCTAACCACTGTGCTACTGTGGGAATGGAATGGAATGGCAAATAATAGAATAGAATAGAATAGAATAGAATAGAATAGAATAGAATAGAATAGAATAGAATAGAATAGAATAGAATAGAATAGAATAGAATAGAATAGAATAGAATAGAATAGAATAGAGAATGGGACGGAACGGAACAGAACAGAACAGAACAGAATAGAATAGAGAATGGAATGGAATGGAATGGAATGGAATGGAATGGAATGGAATGGGATGGGATGGAATAGAGTAGAGTAGAGTAGAGTAGAGTAGAGTAGAGTAGAGTAGAGTAGAGTGGAATAGAATAGAATAGAATTTAGACTTATATACTGCTTCCTAGTGCTTTACAGCCCTCTCTAAGCAGTTTACAGAGTCAGCCTCTTGCCCCCAACAATCTGGGTCCTCATTTTACCAACCCTGGAAAGATGGAAGGTTGAATCAAACTTGAGCTAGTGAGTATTGAACTGCTGAATTGCTGACAATCAGCAGTCAGCCGAATTAGCTTCCAATACTGCATACTGAACACTCCACCACCATGATGTTTGGAAGTTTGAAATTGCGTTTAGAAGTTTGAAATATTATGTTACCATATTTATTTAAAAAAATAAATTTATTAATTAAAATGCCACTTTAATTGCACATAACAAAAGATAGGGGAATTCCCATGTATGGAGATACCTGTTGGCTATTTTTTTTCCTCAGCCGTGGGTGTGTGGAGGGTACAGTTAAAAGAGTTAACATGGTGGCCACAATGATGCAATCAAACCTGTTTTAATAATAATTGTGAATTTCTTCTTATACTAGGTAGCTAGCTAATTTAGGAAAAGCAGGTAGTTAATTTTACATATTTCAATAAATATATGTGATGTCATAATCCCATAATAGCTCTGGCTTCAATTAACTGACATTTACTTTCTGTAGTTTCTCGAGTGTTGATTTTTTTCTGAATTAGCTGACTTTCCTTGTCTTTCCACTTGACTGTGCATTTCATTTTGATGGAGTAGCTTAAAAGAACAATTCAAACTCTAGAAACAAAATTAATCAAGCAATCAAATATTAAGCAAAATAATTGTTGGTTGTGTAATGCAGAAGAATAAAGACTTAATTTGGATGGATTCTGCCCAATATTTGATTAAAATTTTACATCTCAGAATATTTCATGGAGGAAAAGGATGAAAAACAAAATAACAATAACAATAACAATAAAAACAAACACACAAACAAACAGGTAAGTAACAGCATCAACCGGACAGGATCAAGTATATATTGTAAGGCATCTTCTAAAATAAATTATTGTGGTTTTTTTTTAAAGTAGTTGAGTGCATTACTTATTAATGTTCTGCAAGCTTAAACATGATTTGAAACAAATATCTTAGATTGCATGTAAATACAAATGCAGCAGTTCTCGGATATTCATTAAAGCAAGCTTCTGCGTAAGTTTGCAAAAATAATAAGAAGAAAGCAAAGCTACTGTAGTACTAGTGGTAAGAGGTGACAGGTACAATCTGTTCTGTACCAGCCTGCTACCGGCCCTGCAGAAAAGGCAGGGACAACCCCTTTACAAACGGCAAGAGGCTGGAATTACGCCTGCCAAATTTATAGCTACAAAAACAAACAAGACACGAACCAAGAAACAGGAGCTTTAAGAAACACGAACCATCCGAGCGGTTGCATTCAGCAAACCAGCCCTCCCAGACATTCCCCTTATATAGAGTTCAGGGCGTGGCTTCTCTCTGCCTCCTTCCGAGAAGCCCCATTGCCTTCCTCTGTTTACTCCTGATTGACTGCCTCCTGCGTCGGGCGTCCTTGAACAGGGCCAGCTGTGGGTCATCTTCATCCACACTGTCAGACTCACACAGCTGGGTCTCCGTGGTGACCAAGTGGGAGGAGCCTGGCTGAGGGCTATCATCAGCAAGATCTTCAACCCCCTCAGCAAGGTCTTCAACACCCCCCTCCTCCTCTGAGTCGTCCAACCCAACTGCCGAACCCACAGGCTGACCCTGAATCACAACACAATCCCAAAAGAACTGGAACAACACTTCAATCTCATCAGCATTGACAAACTCACCACCAGTCAATTGCAAATGGCAGCTTTTGCAGCCTACATCCTGCTACGATATTTTTAATACAATCATACACCAAGATCTGCCTATCCCAGGTCCTTGGGAAGGATTCAATGGGTGAACAAAATAACTGGCTGACTGTGCAATGAATCATAATAATGGGACCAAGGGAGGTGGCTGCTTTAAAGAGTTCATTTGTTGAAAATATTGTGAGGACTGAAGAAACCACACTACCTCTTTTTCACAAGCTTAGGTGCAATGTGTCCATGGAGTCATCCAGGTCGTGGTTGTCCCAAAGGTGCTTTTTCAAGAGGCAACTGGATTTTCTTGTTTTTTCCTTGAAGATATTTTGCTTCTCATCCAAGAAGCTTCTTCAGTTCTGACTGGATGACGGGGGAATGGAAGGATTTATATCAGTCATCTGGTCATTAGCACTCTTTGGAAATCCTTCCATTCCCCCATCATCCAGTCAGAGCTGAAGAAGCTTCTTGGATGAGAAGCGAAACATCTTCCAAGAAAAACAAGGAAGTCCAGTTGCCTCTTGGAAAAGCACCTTTCCCTACTGGAAAAGAGGCTGATTTAATAAATAGCAAGGCATTGGGTTCATTTGAGGTCCAAAGCACTTTCTCCATCTTCTCTGTGTGTGTCTGTGCATGTGTGTGAAGAAGCCTACATCGTTTGTTGTTGCATACAACTAGTGAGGAACACATTTCTAAATTCTAAATTCTGCATATCTGCTTGATAAACATGCTTATTAAAACAGTGTACAATTACGTAACAGGAATGTGTACAGTTCCTTTTTTTATTAAAGATTCTTATTTTTTTTAAGAAGGAAGATTAAAAATGAAATATTTACAACTGCAACCCTTTTTTACGATTTTGTTTTCTTTGGGGTGGATTTCAGCAGCCTGCGAATCAATAATTCAGGATTTACTACAGACTGACAAAATAAACATTTGATAAGGTAGCAGGGGCAAAGTTAGCTTCAAGGTACTAACACTAATTTAGAAAACTTTTGCCAAGAGGTTCATGGGAACTTTGTTATGCACACTGGCCTGAAACAATAATTGTTAAGATTTATTGGGTCAATTAAGAATTCCTCTAAATAGACTCGCTCCTTCCCTTCATAATGGTAATGCTATTTGTTCCTCATTCTTGTTATTGGATGCTGTAAAGGGATAACAAGCCCTTTACAGCATCCAATAACAGGAAATGCAGTTCAGAGATATATTTGTAATGTTTGGGTCATAGATTCAGGAGTCTAGCCAACCTTTACCAAAACATCCTGCCATTACCGCCACTTGGGAATAAGTGGAAAATCCATCATTTCCGTACAGTCAAAAATTACTAAGTCATTATCATCAAGCTCAACAGAGCTGAATAAGAACTGTTGTGTTTACATTTTGACTAAAGGAACAATTCTCACTCAGTCTTTTAGCCTTTTCAATCTATGGATTTGTTTTTAAATTAAGGTGCAAAAGCAAAACAAAAAAAATATTTCCTTCTTATAGAATTTGTAAGGGGGAAACAGTTGTTACTATCCCTTCTTAATCAGACGATAATCTTGTCTATTGAGTTTCAGACTCAAACTACAGCTGGTTCTTTTTTAATCCGTCTTGAAATGCATTTATATATATATATATATATATATATATATATATATATATATATATGTATATGTATATGTATATGTATATGTATATGTATATGTATATGTATATGTATATGTATATGTATATGTATATGTATATGTATATGTATATGTATATGTATATGTATATGTATATGTATATGTATATGTATATGTATTAAAGCAGGGACGCGGTGGCTCAGTGGGTTAAGATGCTGAGCTTGTTGATCAGAAGGTCGGCAGTTTGGCGGGTCGAATCCCGAGTGCCACGTAGCAGAGTGAGCGCCTGTTACTTCTCCCAGCTTCTGCCAACCTAGCAGTTCGAAAGCACGTCAAAATGCAAGTAGAAAAATAGGGACCACTACGCTGGGAAGGTAACAGCATTCCATGCGCCTTTGGCGTCTAGTCATGCCGGCCACATGACCACGGAGACGTCCTCGGACAAGCGCTGGCTCTTCAGCTTTGAAACGTAGATGAGCACCGGCCCCTAGAGTTTTGGCAAAGGATACCTTTTCGTTCACCAGGGTAACCCCTGAATATTTCACCATTTTCTCAAACTAAAACCCTCTTTTATTCATCAATTCCATTCAGTTGTTTTGTCCCATATTTTTTATGGGACAAAATTGTTTGCCTTTTGTTTATTCATCTTAAATCCAGACATTGCATCAAATTCTTACTTTTTTTCATGTATCCCCTTCCAGTATCCACACCACATTGTTGGCAAAAAAAATATTTTTTTTTAAAAATAGCATCATGCAAATTAGTCATTTCACTGCAATGATTAGGTCTCTCTTGACCTAATCTTGCGTAAAAAAAATGTATTTGTACAAAAAGTTGACAAATTTACTTTTTGAGTGCCTGGGGATGGATGGGCCGAGAGACAGTTTGGAGACTATTTCTTTTTTTTCTTTTTTCATACAAACACCATCTAGTAAAATTGCCTTCAGTGGTAAATCCCTGAGGATGAACTTATAAGCATTCTAGAACAAAGTTGCATCATTGCTATGCACCACAGGCACGATGCTTGGAAGAAAAGAGAGCATTGCTTGAAGCTTTTTCTGAATAGCAGAAATAACCTAAAGACAGAAGGGGAAAAAAAACAAAAGTAGAGGTGGATGGTCTGACTGGAATTGAATAACACCATGGGTCCTTTGTTGTGTGTTTGCACAATACTTTCTAATGGCATTGTTTGCTGCAAGTCACTCTGTGCTTCCAAATATTTGAGCTTTAAATAGAAGCATTCTTTGGAACAGCAATTGCTTTCTGATTATTTCAGCCCCAAATGTGAACTGAAAGTCCATCATGTGGAGAAGATTAATGGGGAATGAGGAACAGACAGAAAAGCAGGCTCTACTGATTTGGTGGCTTTCATGTGGGTCACTCAAAAGGTGGGATGAGGCTTGCAAAAGCTCATGTAGATCTCACCTAGCAGCCGGCAAGACAAATAGATGATGTGACTGCTATTTTCGATATGAGGATCAATTTTGAGGTTGTTTGGTTGTTCTTTTCGGGGACTAAGAAGAATAATTTTTGGTAGGTTAGAATAGAAGAGAGCTGGAAGGGATCTTGGAGGTCTTCTATTCCAGCCCTCTGCTCAAACAGGAGAACCTATACCATTTCAGATACATGGTTGTCCAGTCTCTTTATAAAAATGTCCAGTCTTGGAGCATTCACAGCTTCTGGAGGCAGGCTATTCCACTGATTTACTGTTCAAACTGTCAGTAAATTTCTCCTTAGTTCTAGTTTGGTTCTCTTCTTGATTAGTTTTCTTCCACTGCTTCTTGTCCCGCCTTCGGGCTCTTTGGAGAATAGCTTGACCCCCTCTTCTTTGTGGCAACTCCTGAAATACTGAAAGACTGTTATCATGTCACCCCGAGTCCGTCTCTTCATTAAACTAGACATACCCAAATTTATCAACCGTTCTTTATATGTTTTAGCCTCCAGTCTGCTGATCATCTTTGTTGATCTTCTCTGTACTCTTTCTAGAATCTCAAGATCTTTTTTTCCCCCCATAAAGTATTTGTTTCACGGATGAGGGTTTTTTCCACGATTCACTACATTCAGATTCTGAATTTAATGGTGGCATCCAATGAACATTTCCTATCTTATATTCCTTGCAATGCAGTAAAAAAAAGCATGCTAATAGAAAAGTGCCAACAAATAACAGCAGGAATGCAGCTCAGAAGAAGAACTTTTTAAGTTATTCTTTTGTGTGCCTTTGGCATCTAGTCATGCTGGCCACATGACCATGGAGACGTCCTCAGACAAGTGCTGGCTCTTCGGCTTTGAAACGTAGATGAGCACCGGCCCCTAGTGTCGGAAATGACTAGCACGCATGTGCGGGGAACCTTTACCTTTACTAGAGTAATGTGTTTGTGTGTGTGTGTGTGTGTGTGTGTGTGTGTGTGTGTGTGTGTGTGTGTGTGAAAAGAGCAAAGTATAGCATCTCCATAGCAAAGAATAGATTAAATAAAGTTGCCTAGGAAATAATGTATACAGGGAACTACAGTAATGGTTCTCTACCATTAATTTCACATATAGATAGCTTCGTAAGTTCTATAAAAGTATTGAAGTATGAAAAAAAACCCACAAATTAAATGTTTTAAAAATACTTTAAAATCCCCATGAGAACTGCTTATAGCTGTAGCACACTGTGATGGAATAAAGTTTGGAAATCTTATAAATGTGGAATGAAATGTAACTTGCCAGAATCATGGAAAATGCCAGAGACATACATACCAAATTCGATTTTAAAAGGAATGATCCTATTCCTTCTCTTTTTTTAAATTGTAGACATTTAAATAAAACTTATTAAAATATTAACTAAATTAAAGTGGAACTTCCTAAACCTTCTTTGAGCAAATGATTTCTCTGACAAATGGATATTGCACATGTTGCCTTTAAGGAGACAGAATAAAGGCTACTATGCTATAATATAAAAAATAATAATAATCTGGAAAAAACATGTCTCCCATTGTGAGTGTGAAATTTAATACACAAATCAAGCCTTGCTCTTTTTTTCAAGAGCCATTTAAAAAGTATTTAATATGAGGTTCGCTTCTTTTAGATTTCCTATTCAAATGATGATAAAGCCAATCCAGGCATATTGCTTCTTTTCTACCCGCAACTCCTGATTGTAACTGCTACTACTTGTCTCATCAGGGATCAAACTGATTATGATGTTCAACAGTCAAGTCATTATCATAGGTGAACATCACTACCAAATGATAAAAGATGCTTAGCTTGTTATAAAGGATGCACAAAAGTTTATTTCCCCTTCTTTTTAAGCAGCAAAATGGACATTAATCATTACTACCCCAGACTAGAATCCTAGAACATGCCTTAAAAAATATAACTCAAAAGTTGATTCTATGAGTGAAAGTGGACAAAGATTTATCGGACACATTAGTTTGCTGATATGTTGTGAAATGGGTGCTCCTGTCTAGAAATTTCTTACATTCCCCAAACATAGTGTAATCCGTGTTATTCCAGGGAGCTTCTGTTCCTTCATTATTGATTGATTGATTGAGGATGTATGGCAGGAGTCTTCAAACTTGGCCCTTTTATGATTTGACTTCAACTCCCAGAATTCCTCAGCCAGGAATTCTGGGAGTTGAAGTCCACAATTCATAAAAGTGCCAAGTTTGAAGACCCCTGATGTACAGTTTGGATTCTGAATTTAATTGAATTCCTATGATACTTCCCCTTGACACAAAGCCAGGAGTCTGGTCAAACACAGGGACACAGGAACAACTGAGGCCATAAAATAGTGATGATGAGTAGAGTGATCCAGTGACTAGAGCAAAGAGCAGAGTAATGAATTGAGGCCTATGAATTATGATGCTGGAGAAGACTCCTGCAAGTCCCTTGGACTGCAAGGCGATCAAACCAGTCAGTCCTAGAGGAGATCAACCCTGACTGCTCTTTCAAAGGTCAGATCCTGAAGTTGAAACTCAAATACTTTGGCCACCTATTGAGTAGGAAGGACTCACTGGATAAGAGCCTAATGTTGGGAAAGATTGAGGCCAAGAGAAGAAGGGGACCACAGAGAATGAGGTGGCTGGATGGAGTCCCTGAAGCAGTAGGTGTGAGCTTAAAGGGACTCCAGAAGATGGTAGAGGACAGGAAGGCCTGGAGGAACGTTGTCCAGGGGGTCGTGATGGGTCGGACACGACTTCGCAACTAACAACAACAACAATGACCTCTGAATTGGTTGACGTCCCTAACCAGGCACTTGGAACTTTGGATTGGATTCTGCTTAGTCTCCTGCATCCTCATGGTTTAAAACAAAGCCATGTTGGCAAGCTTTTTTCAGAGACTCTGTTTTGGTTTTCACTCCTTGTCTGCTATTATCTGCTCAACCTTCAGCAAACTGCTAATTTATATAGCAGATGGGCAAATGTGAGTGTATAATTTTACTTCGGTCTCTATCTGTGTAGCTTGAACACTAGATTAACCTGCTTACTGAAATCTAAAAGACGACACCAGAGGATGAAACTGAAGATGAGAGTGCCTTAAAAAAAAGGGAGGCGAGTTATTTACACCTGTTTCCCAGTCAACGTCTCACAGGAGCAAACAAAGTCAGAAAGGCAAGAGGGGACTGAAGCAATAAAGAAACGAACAGCAGGGAGAGAGCAAAGAGAGACCTCCTGTGAAATAATGGGAGTGGAAATAGAGAAGTAGAACATGAGCTTGACAAAGCGAGGTGCGAATGCTACAACTTTGTGTCACGGGTCCCCCGTGGCCCCAGGTCTTCTAGAAAATACTGTGGGCAAAGCAGAGGTGAGAAACACAATTTCTCTTTGTGGCTTTGAAAAGGGAGGTTTCCTTTGGGAGGTGTTACTTCTATAAAGCCACTGGCATCAGAAACAAGATTCGTTCTGGATATTTTTTCCCATCCGAACTTTAATTCACTAATGTTGACCTGTATTTGCTCAGCTTCCATGCTCCCGTTCTTTTCATTAGAGAAATCAAAATGTTGCATTTTTCTGTTGCTTATCACTGTCTCCATCATCTTGAAAGAACAAACATGGAGTAGATCGCCTAATGATCTCTTTCTGCCCCAAACTACGCCTGTTGAGGGTAAACTCTGAAGTTAGCTACAGATTTCACCTTCAACAGGTATTGAAATGTGTGCTTTCCCTCAAATTGCAAATTCAAAGACCTTTCTCCATCAGAAATGAATATTTAAATGCACGTTTTAATTGTCTGAATTGTCGAAAGCTGCACTGGTGTATTGGAAATATGACAGTTTGTTACTTTGCAAGGGCATTTCCCTCCCAGAGAGATCAGGTTATCTGGTGTGAAAATTCACAGACACTGAAATCCTTAAATAACGTTGTGCTTCCTCCGCAAACAAACTGAAATTCGTTTTTGATATTTAAGCACCATTGCAGCCCCGCTTGAGATTGGATGGGCAAGAAGACCTTGCTGTCAATTTCTATCCATCCAAACTGACGGCCTGAAGGAGACTTGAGAAGGAACGTCCTCAAAATCTTGACCTTTTGTGGACTGTGCTGAACTTCCTCCAAGTTTTTCACCCCACCGTTATGCGTTCCCAGAGGAAGGGAACTATGAGTATTCTGAAATATATATATTTCAATGAAAGCAACGCCTGAAAACATTTTGTTCTCTGAACCAAATGGGAGTTTAGGAAAGTGGGAACGATATGCTAAATCGTATTCACAGGCTATGCTTTGATACAGGAGATGGGGTTCCCAGCAGGAGTTTAAAGCAAGCAAACAACCTTTTCCGTTTGCTATTCCTCTCCGCTAACAGGACTACGGAGGGCACGGCGCCATCAGGGAACAATTTTAGGAGGGAGATTATTCATACGAAGAGCAACACAGAATCATCACAAGTCAGACCATCAGGTACTTGTTTCTTTGTTTGTTTGTTTGTTTGTTTGTTTTAGCAAACTCAGACCAAATTTCTACGGATGGAGATTTCAGAGAAAATTTCTTTGGTGATTTTGTTGTTGGTTCCTATTTCGTTGCTAACTATTTGGGAGATTTCGTTTTTTTTTTGCATTTGGTGGTCACCAACATTTGCTGTAACAAAACGGAAGGAAAACTGGAGTGTTCTTTTCCTTTGTTGAAAAATACATTTTTTTAAAGATAGATTAGATAAGTTAGGTTAGATAAGAGAGATAAGTTTAAGATAGATGATAGATAGAAAGATAGATAGACAGATTTAAGTGATACACACACACACACACACACGATGATAGATGGATATAGATAAATGGATAGATGATAGATAGATAGACAGAAATATATACAGATAGATGATAGAAAGAAAGAAAGAAAGAAAGAAAGAAAGAAAGAAAGAAAGAAAGAAAGAAAGAAAGAAAGAAAGAAAGAAAGAAAGAAAGAAAGAAAGAAAGAAAGAAAGAAAGAAAATAGACCACTAGGTAGATATAGATGACAGATAGATAGATAGATAGATAGATAGATAGATAGATAGATAGATAGATAGATAGATAGATAGATAGATAAAGACAGAAAGAGATAGAGATAGATACATAGATGCATAGATAGATAAATACATAGATACATAGATGATAGACAGACAGATAGATAGATAGATATATACAGTAGATAGATAGATAGATAGATAGATAGATAGATAGATAGATAGATAGATAGATAGATAGATAGATAGATAGATAGATAGACAGAAAGATAGAGATAGAGATAGAGATAGAGATAGAGATAGAGATAGAGATACATAGATGCATAGATAGATAAATACATAGATACATAGATGATAGACAGACAGACAGACAGACAGACAGACAGACAGATAGATAGATAGATAGAAAAATAGACAGATAGGTAGATATAGATGATATATATAAAGACAGATGATGAGATGATAGATGATAGATAGATAGATAGATAGATAGATAGATAGATAGATAGATAGATAGATAGATAGATAGATAGACAGAAAGATAGAGATAGAGATAGAGATAGAGATAGAGATAGAGATAGAGATACATAGATGCATAGATAGATAAATACATAGATACATAGATGATAGACAGACAGACAGACAGACAGACAGACAGACAGATAGATAGATAGATAGAAAAATAGACAGATAGGTAGATATAGATGATATATATAAAGACAGATGATGAGATGATAGATGATAGATAGATAGATAGATAGATAGATAGATAGATAGATAGATAGATAGATAGATAGATGTATTCTCTTCTTCAACTCTTCTCAGTTCCCCAGAGTCGTATTTGTAAGACAAGTTACCACATAAATCACTTTAAATTTAAACTTCTTCTGGACTGCTCAAGTACAACTGGCAAATTTCCAACTGGCCAGTTTCTCTTCAAAGCCAGGTAATCTAATAGCTATTTTTTGCATCTGGTGGCAACAGCTGTTGTCAGTTGCAAATTTGCATTAAAAAGTGTGATATGCTGGAGGAAGGATATGACTTTCGAAATAAATAACTTGTCTTTGTGCATATATTTTCCTCAGTCGCAGGGATCGGTCATTCAGGAGACTAGAAGGTGCTTTTTCAAAATGTTCCCCCCCCTTGAGGAAGAAGTCATTTCACCTCTCATCCAAGATGCTTCATCAGTTCTGACTAGATTGGCAGCGGGAGGGGGGATTGAGAAGCCAAGCATATTCTTCCTCAAGGGGAAAAAAAAAACAACAACAATCCAGTTGCCTTCTGAAAAAGCAGTTATGAGACAACTATGACCAGGATGGATGAGAATCTCCACAGACCTCAAGGAAAAGAGATTTCCAGTTATACATATTCTCGTTTGACCGTGCCGATACTACGTTGTCAGTAAACACGTTCTGTGAGGAAACCTCTAGCCACGAAGTTCTGATTTATTTGGTCTTGTCCAGGGGTAGGCAACCTCGGCTGTTTTATGACTCATGGACTTCAACTCCCAGAATTCCTGAATCAGGTATGAATTCTGGGAGTTGAAGTCCATGAGTCATAAAAGAGCCGAGGTTGCCTACCCCTGGTCTTGTCTATCGGAACCACGACGCCGTACGTACATGAAGTGCTATCGTGTACGTGAAGACACAGAAACATCTTTTATCGCCACTTCCCATGACTGCTGCCGTTCTTTATTTGCTAAAGAACTTTGCTTCTGGGTTGCTGTTGTTGTTTAATTACTTATTTATTTATAAAAAACATATATTGCCGCCTACTCACTCACAAGCGACTTGGAGCGGCTTACAGAGAATAAAAGCCTTTGTCAGTCTGACTTACCTCCATACCCCAACATCTAACCCTCTACTCCAGGGATCTTCAAACTTGGCCCTTTTATGACTTGCAGACTTCAACTCCCAGAATTCCTCAGTCAGGCATGTGTGCCTGGCTGAGGAATTCTGGGAGTTGAAGTCCACAAAGTCATAAAAGGGCCAAGTTTGAAGACCCCCTGCTCTGATCAATTCCTGGGAAACGGACCTTAAACTGGAATAAATACACACATCAGAATCAGCTTTTCCCAGCTGGAGTGAAAAATGAAGCTGATCTTCAAACCTCAGCAAGATGAGGCTTGGTTAATTAATTAATTAATTAATTTTCATTCATATAGGGTTAGGAATAAGGTGGGGTCAGGATTAGGGGTGGGGTTTGGATTAGAATTAGGGTTGGGGTTTGGGGTTGGGATTTTTCCAAATAACATTTTCAATATTTAGCAAACAGCAGAATGTCTGGGTTCATGTGTTTAACAAACAATAATAGACATAGTTAATTATCATAAACAATATGTTAATTTATTTATTTATTTATTTATTTTATTGCATTTATATACCGCCCTTTCCCTGAGGACTCAGGGCGGTTTACAGGGAGTTAAAAATCAAACATACAAAAGTTAAAAGCCAAGTTAAAAAATATTAAATCAACCCTGTACTATTAAAAACCCCAATTAAAATAATTTTCTCCTCAGCCTGGGCCCGAGAGCTCAAAGAGCCAGGTCTTCAGGCCCCGGCGGAATGATCGGAGGTCAGGGGCAGTCCTCAGCTCCACCAGCAGCTGGTTCCAGAGGGCAGGCGCCCCCACTGAGAAGGCCCTATCCCTGGGTGTCACCCGCCGGCAATCTCTCACCGGCGGAACCCTGAGCAGACCCTCCCTGTGGGAGCGCACTGGGTGAAGGGCGTTTGAAGCCGGCAGCAGGTGTTCCCTCAAATACCCCGGACCCAGGCCATGTAGGGCTTTATAGGTAATAACCAGCACCTTGAATTTCACCCGGAGGGCAACCGGAAGCCAATGCAGCTCGCGGAGTAGAGGTGTTACATGGGAGTATCGGGAAACCCCCATTACAACTCGCGCGGCTGCATTCTGCACCAGTTGAAGCCTCCGAGTGGCTTCAATTAATCACTCAATAGCCTTCTTCTTGCTAATATATATTCAAAATTACATACACTATCACATTCCTTTCTCTCTGACTCATTTTTCTAGCCGTTGATAGAAATTGTCCCATATTCTAAAATACACCGAGTCTTCTTTCTCTTTAATCTTTAAAGTCAATCTACCTATTTTTGCACACTTTAGAATTTTCTTAATTGCTACTTCTTCGGCTGACAAGTTTTCATTTTCCCAACATTAGGCAAATACAATTCTTGCTGCCGTTAAACTAGCTCTTTGATGGACTCCATTCTGCTCTGGGGTCCCCAGACCCACTGGCAGAACCAGGTCTTCAGCGCCTTCTGAAAGACTGTTAGAGTGGGGGGGGGCAGTCTAAACTATGGCAGGGGGAGATGTTCAAGGGAGAAGGAGCCACCACAGAGAAAGTCCTTCTTCTGGGTCCCACCAGATGTGTCTCCTTAGGGGATGGGAGCTGAAACATTCCCACCAGTCTAAACTATGGGTGGGATGGTGTTCTAGAGAGAAGGAGCCACCACAGAGAAGGCCCTTCTTCTGGGTCCCACCAGTTGTGTCTCCTTAGGGGATGGGAGCTGCAACATTCCCACCAGTCTAAACTATGGGGGGGATGGTGTTCTAGAGAGAAGGAGCCACCACAGAGAAGGACCTTCTTCTGGGTCCTACCAGATGTGTCTCCTTAGGGGACGGGACCCGCAACAGTCCTTTTCTCCCCACTCTAATGGGTCAGGTAGATGTGACTGGCAACAGACGCTCCCTCAGAAAACCTGGTCCCAAGCCATGAAGGGTTTCAAAGGTGACAACCAGCACCTTGAATTGCACCCAGAAGCGAATTGGCAATCAATGCAGCTTACTGCAGCTTACTATGGTTACTGTCATAGCCTTCCCCTATCATAACCCAATCACCCCTTCTACAAAGAACAAGGTTTTTCCCCGAAGCTTGGATCTTGATTAATAATTTAATCTAGAGTTAAAGTTGAAGTCCACAAGTCATAAAAGGGCCAGGTTTGAAGACCCCCTGCTCTACTCTACTATTAGAGTTTGGTGTGCTGAGAAATTAATTGATCAACTTTAAGTAAGAAGCATCTTCAAGAAATACAGGGTTGAATGCAATGTGGCGGGAGAGGTTTGTGTATTAGTGTGTGTGTGTGTGCACGAGTGTGTGCTTGTGTTTTATGTGTACGTGATGTGTGTAGCCCATGAGCTATCATCAAGCATCATGGGAATCTCCTAAAAATTAAAACAACAACAACAACAACAACAGCCTCTATTCTTAAATTATCTGATGCAGCAGAAGAAAAGTCTCTTAAGAGCTCATAAGAACATGCGGGTACAAATTTAATGTTTCAGTTTATGACCACTCAGCTCAGTACTTGATTTACTTGAAGTGGCTATCCTCAAAGAAATCATTTTTTTTGACAGTTCTAAAATTGACCAGATGCTCACCATAACAACAAAAAATGCACCTCAGACAATTGCCTATCAACTTCAAAATGTACAGAATGAGTGAGAAAGAAGTGTAGAGGAGGAGGAGGAGGAGAATGTATATAAAGATAAAAGTAAATATTTTCATGAATCAAACTCAATTGTTGGAGAATAGAATAGAATAGAATAGAATAGAATAGAATAGAATAGAATAGAATAGAATAGAATAGAATAGAATGGAATGGAATGGAATGGAATGGAATGGAATGGAATGGAATGGAATGGAATGGAATGGAATGGAATGGGATGGGATGGGATGGGATGGGATGGGATGGGATGGGATGGGATGGGATGGGATGGGATAGAATAGAATAGAATAGAATAGAATAGAATAGAATAGAATAGAATAGAATAGAATAGAATAGAATGGAATGGAATGGGATGGGATGGGATGGGATGGGATGGGATGGGATGGGATGGGATGGGATGGGATGGGATGGGATGGGATGGGATGGGATGGGATGGAATGGAATAGAATAGAATAGAATAGAATAGAATAGAATAGAATAGAATAGAATAGAATAGAATAGAATAGAATAGAATAGAATAGAATAGAATAGAATGGGATCTTGGAGGTCTTCTAGTCCAGCCCCCTGCTCAACCAGGAGAACCTATACCATCTCAGACAAGTGACTGTCCAATCTCTTCTTAAAAACCTCCAGTGATGGAGCACCCACGATTTCTGAAGGCAAGCTGTTCCACTTTTTAATTGTCCTCACTGTCAGGAAGTTTCTCCTTAATTCCAGGTTGCTTCTCTCCTTGATTGGTTTCCAACCATTGTTTCTTGTCCTGCCCTCTGGTGCTTTGGAGAATAACGTGACCCCCTCTTCTTTGGGGCAGCCCCTCAGATACTGGAACGCTGCTATCATGTCTCCCCTATTTCTTCTTTTCTTTAGACCAGCCAAACCCAAGTCCTGCAGCCGTTCTTCATATGTTCTAGTCTCCAGGCCTTTGATCATTTTAGTTCCTCTTCTCTGCACTTTTTCCAAGGTCTCAACAGCTTTTTTGTAGCATTGGTGACCAAAATTGGTTGCATACTACAAGGTTGACAAGGTTAAAGAAATATTTTGCTATGGTCTCATCTGGGATTTTCTCTCTGTTTTTTTTTCCAAATTATCCCATCAGCTCGAAATTCAGAGATGGTCTTTTATTCACGTATTGACCACATCCATTCTGCTTAATTTAATATACCCATGCTTAGCATTTTCCCTTTAATTATTTTTAGTAGTAATTAATTTACAAATGGAATAAGGCACTATTGCAGATGGAGCCATGGGAAATTGGTTACACATCAATCTTCTCTAACTTGAAGACGTTCAATGATCTTCTTATGGTGTAAGATTCTTGCCTGCAATTAAGAAACTTAATATTGATAGCTTTTTAATATTAGGTATTTACTAATTGTTTGATACATCTTAGAAAAAGGGGGGAAAGGCAGAAAAAGAGGGAAATTAGGAGTGCAAAAAAAAGTAGAAAAAGAGTTACTTCTGACTGTTTCCCTATTTCCTTACATTTTATCTTTTGTAACTTTTTTTTTAAAAAGATTCTTCTTGAATGTGATATGTTCTGGGTATAATGAAACATAATTCTCTCTCTCTCTCTCTCTCTCTCTCTCTCTCTCTCACACACACACACACACACACACACACACACACACACACACTACCATCTATTCTCTCTCTCTCTGTGGACACACACACACTCATATATATATAATCTATCTATCTATCCATCTATCTATCTATCTATCTATCTATCTATCTATCCATCCATCCATCCATCCATCCATCCATCCATCCATCCATCCATCCATCCATCCATCCATCCATCTATCTATCTATCTATCTATCTATCTATCTATCTATCTATCTATCTATCTATCTATCTATCTATCTATCTATCTATCTATCTATCTATCTATCTATCTATCTATCTATCTTTCTATCTATCTATCTATCTATCTATCTATCTATCTATCTATCTATCTATCTATCTATCTATCTATCTATCTATCTATCTATCTATCTATCTATCTACCTACCTACCTACCTACCTACCTACCTACCTTATCTATCTATCTATCTATCTATCTATCTATCTATCTATCTATCTATCTATCTATCTATCTATCTATCTATCTATCTATCTATCTATCCATCTATCCATCTATCTATCTATCTATCCATCCAATTACTGCTAATGATGAGACAAACACTATCGCCATGAATTATCAAGTATCAAGGTGAATAAAAATATTCTCAATTTCCTGCTGAACTGATCTCTTTTATCCTTCTACCCAACTGGCAAATAAGCAGTTCTATAAATAAGCCATTTACACAGCTGCTCAGGCACAGGAATTAAAGTGGATGTTGTGATACCTAAGAGATGGCTCATGTTGCTAAGTGCTACCATGCAGTTGTGCTGGCATATATGTGTGGAGATGTGTGCTGTATAACCGCCAGTCATAACTCCGCTGCAAGAATTGAAGCCACTGATGGAAACTGATGCTGTCTCTGTGTTCTGTCAAGAATATCCCAGCGGTTCGGAATTGCTTTTCTCATGATATGACACTTATTCGACACCTTTAAGAGGTTGTGCATAATGTTTGAAATAAAATGATTTTACATAGACTATATGCTCTTTTTGTTACCTTTGCCTATCACTTGCAAGCCAAAATCATATAGGTTTGCTAAAATAGCTAATAGATAGACAGACAGACAGGCAGATAGATGGATAGATAGAGGTATAGACAGTGCTTTTTTGTCATAGAACATGTGGAACGGCGTTCTGGCACCTTTTTTTGAAGGGAAGAACTGGCTTTTTCTAAGCCAAATGCAAGTAAACCTCTGGCCTTGTGAAATGAAGTTGACTGAAGAAATTGGGGGCATCGAAGGTCAACCCGGAAACACTTCCACGGCCCGGAAAGCAGACCTTCTTCTCTGCCTTGGTTCATGGGGCACCTCCCACCACCCTCCCTGTCCTCACCCCCATGTTGGCCACCAGGGACCAGGACTGAGTTCTGGAGTGAATCTCTTTGAGGGACCAGGCGTGCTCCCAATGCAGCAGTGCCACCACTGCCTTGGTCACTCTGGCTCCAGAGGAAGCCTCTGGGTCATCAGAGGTGGAGGAGGACAAGGTGGCAGAAGACATGCCGGCGCCAAACAAGCGCCCTCTCAAAAGCCATGGCAAGGGTGTCCGTCAGCTGACACTGCTCACGTGGTCTGCACTTCGGAAGCTCCCTAAAGTGGGTCCCCCCCATAAAGGGCTTTCGACTGGAGCCAGAGCTGTGCATGAGTTCCGGCACTTTTTTTTATACAATAAAAGCACTAGATAGATAGATAGATGATAGATAGATAGATAGATAGATAGATAGATAGATAGATAGATAGATAGATGGCGTTTTTTTCTCATAGAACGCTCAGAACGGAGTTCTGGCACCTTTTTTGGATGGAACCTTGTAGGGTAGGCAAGGCGGGTTGTATGACATGTGTGAGTTCCGGCACCTTTTTTTTTTTTTTTTACAAAAAAAGCACTGGATAAGATAGATAGATAGATAGATAGATAGATAGATAGATAGATAGATAGATAGATAGATAGATAGATAGATAGATAGAGACAGACTGACAGACTGACAGACAGACAGACAGACAGACAGATAGATAAAAAACCCTTCTGAATTTTTTCTTTCAGAATTTAGAACAGACTGATAAATCGGATGCTGGTCACTTCCTAAATATTTCCATCAGGTGAAGGAGGATATTTTAGCATATTTACCTTTGACTGAGGTACAAAGATGACTTTTTAAAAGAACAACAAACTGTACGGCGAAAAGAATTGACAACATATGAAAGCGAAATTCTCGATTCCACCAATACAGTTGTCTAATATGTATATTTTTATTTCTGGCTCTTATTTTTGAATGAACTTTGATTCTTAAGGTATTCAACCCAGAGCTTTCGTTAAAAGATTCAACTGCAAATATCAGTGGGGAACTAATTTTCAAAAGCTTAGAAAATGCAGGCTACTACATGTTGGAATTATAATTTCTCCACCCTATTTAGAAAACTAAGCAACAGAACTTGGAGTTTCGTAAACCAACCAGGGTATTGGCATGCTGTACTGTTCAGATGAAGTCTGTATGATTAATAATGATATATATGGGCACATTCTTGCTCTCTCCAAACCATTCTATATTTATTAGCATTCTCACGTGGGACTAATAGAGGAGAATTTTATTTCATCTACATTTTTCAGTGAAGCAACATAAGCTAGATAAAAATATGATTGTTATTCATATCACATCTTTTCCTGAATTTTGTAATGTTGTTAATCTGTTACAGAAAGACACGTACCAATATAATTATGTTAGTGGAAAAAAAACCAGACAAAATTATTATTATTATTATGAGAGCTGCATGTAAAAATAACCATATTTCTCTTCCTTCCTTCCTTCCTTCCTTCCTTCCTTCCTTCCTTCCTTCCTTCCTTCCTTCTTTCTTTCTTTCTTCCTTCCTTCCTTCCTTCCTTCCTTCCTTCCTTCCTTCCTTCCTTCCTTCCTTCCTTCCTTTCTTTCTTTCTTTCTTTCTTTCTTTCTTTCTTTCTTTCTTTCTTTCTTTCTTTCTTTCTTTCTTTCTTTCTTTCTTTCTTTCTTTCTTTCCGGAACTATAACATCTTGATGCGTGTGAAACTGGCATAAAGTGACAGTGTACACTTCTTGTGAATTCTTAGCTACACCTGTTTTGTGTACACAGAGATATTTCTCTGCTCATGTTGATCCAATCATGCTGACAAATCCAGATAGATACAAATACATTGATAAAAGCATTATTACATTGGAATTACGTGGCTGCTTTTGGAGGAAAAATAGATTCCATTCTTTGACAATTGATTGCCAGTGGTTGCCTTGTAGGCATAAATACCTTAGTTTCAAATGTTTAAAATAAGATTAAGCTGACCATGACTACACAAACTCTTGTTTTACATTGTCAATGGAAGCAGATTCAGAAAAGTGTTATCCTCTGGGTGAATTTGCAAGCTGAATCATATTATCAATGGGATGGTTCCTACATACAGAGCAAATCAGCATGAGTGCCAGAGTCTTCTTCTTCTTCTTCTTCTTCTTCTTCTTCTTCTTCTTCTTCTTCTTCTTCTTCTTCTTCTTCTTCTTCTTCTTCTTCTTCTTCTTCTTCTTCTTCTTCTTCTTCTTCTTCTTCTTCTCCTTCTCCTTCTTCTTTCTCCTTCTCCTTCTCCTTCTCCTTCTCCTTCTCCTTCTCCTTCTCCTTTCTCCTCGTCCTCCTCCTCGTCCTCCTCCTTTTGTATGTGGTTTAAGATTGGTTCTGTGCCAAATCTTTCTTTTATGGTCTTAATTCTGATTTTATCTCTTCTTGTTACTCCAGCCACTTTCCTCAAACATCTTATTTCGTGGTGACTAACTTTCATTTGTGTTTTGTTGTAAGTATCCATGTTTGGCACTGGTAACAGTGTAGAGATTAATATGCTTTTTATGAAATGCTTCTTAGTGCACAAGCTGAATGATTTTTTTTTAAAAAAAATTAGAAGCATAACTACTGTTATATGGATGTGCCTTGAACATGCTGCAACACTCAAAATGACCAATTTAAGTAGAGTATCTGAAGATTTCTTGAGGTCATAATAATTCTATGAAATAACTATAATAGCCATAGGCTAATATTTCCTATAGGGACGCGGTGGCTCAGTGGGTTAGGACACTGAGCTTGTCGATCAGAAGATTGGCAGTTTGGCGGGTCGAATCCCGAGTGCCGCGGAACAGAGTGAGCGCCTGTTACTCGTCCCAGCTTCTGACAACCTAGCAGTTCGAAAGCACGTAAAAATGCAAGTAGAAAAATAGGGACCACTCCGGTGGGAAGGTAACAGCGCTCCATGCGCCTTTGGCGTCTAGTCATGCCGGCCACGTGACCACGGAGACGTCCTCGGACAAGCGCTGGCTCTTCGGCTTTGAAACGGAGATGAGCTCCGGCCCCTAGAGTCGGAAACGACTAGCACGCATGTGCGGGGGAACCTTTACCTTTTACCTTTAATATTTCCTAGATTCAAAGTTATTCCCGAAGCTACCTTTCATATACATCAAGATGAAAGATAAATGATAAACCCTTCTTTTAGATCTTTCCCATTTATATTTACTTTGTGAACTGCAATTCTTTAATGTAATAATGAATATCATTCTGTTATTCCTGAAAATGAATTCTATGCCTCATGTGGCCAAACATTACAAAGTTTTTTTTTTTTAAATCAATAGCATCAAATTCAATACCTATTCTGTTTATTATTATTTTTTTTGAGTTTAACACATTTAAGTACAACGTATTGTTGTTTCCTATTTTACTAAAGCTTTTATAGCCTCTAATAATAAAGGGAGATCTGGAGTGTTACTATATTGGGAAATGGGTGGCATGGGGAATAATATTAACAGCAATAAAATGACAACAATTTAGAGCTTTATTTTCTATGTAAAGAAGGATGAAAAATAGAAACAATCAACTAAGTGTAGAAACTACATGTTTAGTTTCTAGTTGTAAACACCCAACAACAAGTGGTGAATGCTCCAACACTGGAAGTTATTAAGAAGAGACTGGACAGCCATTTGTCTGAAATGGTATAGGGTTTCCTGCCCTAGCAGGGGGTTGGACTAGATGACCTCCAAGGTCCCTTCCAACTTATTATTATTATATTATTAACTGGCAACACCAAAGACATCTTGGCTGATCAGATTCAGACCTAGTTAGTACTTCAATAACAGAGTCCTAAAATCCTCAGAAATGTAGGTTAGCCTAGGAAGTTGAAGAACGTAGCATGGCAATTTTCTTTGGAAGTAAGAAATGGAGGTCATCTAGGCTTGCTTTAAAGGTTTTGACCCATCTCAAATCTGTATGGAAATACAGCCCTAGCAGCATGTTAGCACTGGTGGAATAATTGCAATGGGTCCGTGAATCTTGTTACATAATAAAATATATAAGTATGTTCTAGCTATGCACCTTAACGTATGAATCTCACAAAAGCTATCATTATCTGACAGCAAACCATGAGTTCTATGCATGTTTCAATAAGCAAAATGATGATATCAAAGAGATAAAGGCTATTAATGCCAAAGTAGAGGGAACATTAGATTGTTTCGAAGCTGGAGTGTTATGTAGCCCACTATAATTGTATGATTGGAACTTAATTATGCCATAATTATAGGCTCAATTACTGTTTTGTATCTTTCATTAAAACCCGCATACATTAATTGCATCAAAGTTCTTTTGATGAGTTTAACTAGCCTGAGCAGATGTTGACAGCCAGAAAAACGCAGTTAGCTTGCCATAACAGCTTTGCCAATGTTTGTCTTACAAGGTGACAGAAGAAATTGAGCAGGTTGAAGAAATGATTGCTTGACTTTGCCCACGATTGTGCCTGTGGGTAGATGTTAAATAGTCACCAACCAGTTAGGGATTCCTGGGTTACATAAGGTATCTCCACATAGTGATGCGGTGTACCTAGCCTGATTGATGGCAGGTTTTAAAGAATATTTTGGTCTGTGTTAGATGAGATGTTCCTCTTAAAATGCTTCAGAATATAATGACTAATCTGGGGGAGAAAAAAATGGATTTTTTTTTCTCACTGAAATTTCAGGATGTTGGGGGAAAGGGTAAGGAATCTGAAAAACTGAGGGGAAAAATCTATAATAAGTTTTGTTTCTTCATTCTATCAACCCTCTCCTTGTAAAGCTATTTAGAAAGAGAAGGCTATTAGCCCTCACACCTATTGCAGAAGTTGCATTTCTCCTTGGGTATGTCTAGTTTAATAAAGAGAAGGATGAAGGGTGGCATGATAGCAGTGTTCCCATATCTCAGGGGCTGCCCCAAAGAGGAGGGAGTCAAGCTATTCTCCAAAGCACCAGAAAGCAGAACAAGAAGCAACAGATGGAAACGAATCAAGGAGAAAAGCAACCTAGAACTAAGGAGAAACAGTGAGAAGAAGCAATCAGTGGAACAGCTTTGCCTCCAGAAGCGGTGAATGCTCCACCACTGAAAGTTTTTAAGGAGAGATTGGACAATCATTTATCCAGAATGGTATAGGATCTCCTGCCTGAACAGGGGCATTGTACTAGAAGACCATAAAGGTCCCTTCCAACTCTGTTGTTCTGTTCTGTTCTCCCTTAGACTGAAGTAAATATTTATCACAGAATTGGGGGTGGGGAGAGGGGAAGGTAAAATAATGGTGACAACAGCAGCAGCAACAACCACAGGTAAAATGTGCGGCCCTATCTGGACCGAGATGCCCTACGCACAGTCACCCATGCGCTCGTGACCTCCCGGCTAGACTACTGCAACACTCTCTACATGGGGTTGCCCTTGAGGACCACTCGGAGGCTTCAACTGGTGCAGAATGCAGCTGCGCGAGTTGTGATGGGAGTTTCCCGATACTCCCGTGTAACACCTCTTCTCCGCGAGCTGTATTGGCTTCCGGTTGCCCTCCGGGTGAGATTCAAGGTGCTGGTAATGACCTATAAAGCCCTAAATGGCTTGGGTCCAGATTATCTAAGGGAATACCTGCTGCTGGCATCAACTTCCCATCGTCCTGTGCGCTCCCACAGGGTACCGCCGGTTAAGGAATGCCAGCGGGTTATTCCCAGGGGAAGGGCGTTCTCTGTGGGCGTGCCGGCCCTATGGAACCAACTTCCCACGGAACTTAGGACTGCCCCCAACCTTCGTTCATTTTGCCGGGACCTGAAAACTTGGCTCTTCGAGCTGTCTGGCCCAGACTGAGGGGTTTTAATTTTTAATTGGGTTTTAGTTTTAAATTTCGGGGACTTGAATTAATTAATTGTTTTAACTGATTTTAATTTTTGTATGTTATGCTTTTAATTTTCCCTGTAAACCGCCCTGAGTCCTACAGGAATAGGGCGGTATATAAATTTAATAATAAATAATAAATAAAATATCAGTGTAGTCTTACCAAGGCATTATAAACCATTATAAAATGGTACTAACACTTCACATGATCTTCATTCTATCCCTCTGTTAATGCAGCCTAGAACTGGGTTGGCCTTTTTGGCAGCTGCAGCACACGGCTGGCTCATCTTCAATGGATTGTCCACTAGGCCTCCAAAAATCCTCCTCTCAGTTACTACCTTTGAATCAAACCACCTATTGTGCATTTGATTTTTCTTGCCTAAATTTAGAACCACACTTTCCTTTCCATGTTGCCTAAAATGCTTCATAGATATCTATTCTATTGCCATGGTGGTGGCAGTGGTTAGAATGCAGTACTGCAAAAGAGATAAGATGTGTATTTTGAATATTAGACTTTGCTGAGAATTGTGATAAAGGAAACTTTGGTTACCAAACATTTGGAAATTATAAATATTAAATGTTAAATTTAAATATTGACGGGAAACTAAAAACTACAGGACATTGACTGTTTATAAAGATTGAATGTTAAAGTAACTAGGATATGTATAAGCTAAAAATGTATTGATAAATGAAACAATGCTATCTTTACTTAATGGATATAATAAGAATTGTATTAGTTTAAATATGAGATAGTAGATGTTAAGGGAAAAGGAGAGGAAATATTTGATGTGATAGTTTGAGACTTGTACTAGAGATTTCTGTATGTTATTGAATTATTGACTAACCCAGCCGCCACGTTGCTTTTTAAATACTTAAATGTAAAATTAGAAAATCAATAAAATATTACCAAAAAAAAGAATGCAGTATTGCAGGCTAGCTCACTGCTCACTGTTAGAAGTTCGATCCTGACCGGCTCAAGGTTGACTCAAACCTTCCGAGGTTGGTAAAATGAGGTCCTAAATTGTTCAGAAAGTGCTGTGATTCACGATAGAGCAGTATAAAAATCTAAGCGCTATTGCTATTGCCATCAAGTTCCAGAATAATGGAATTCTTTCTTAACATAACATTTTTAACCCTTTTGATGGTCCCTGTCTTGCACTCAAAGTGAAGATCGGCATTTCTGCAATTCTCTTAAGATTTCAGAAAAAAATAAATGAATAGTCTCTTACAATTCTTTATTCGTAGCGATGAATCTTTTTTAGCTTATTGATGCATAGGATGTTGCTGTAAATGGCCTTTTTTATTATTATCATTCTAAAAAGACAACCTTGGAAAGCGCAGTAGAGATTGCCATGAGTGAAATATTTCTGGGGTAGCACCAAAGATAAAACTATATATTTCTGGCAGGTTTATTAGCCTAAGTCAAAGAACAGCATGCTTTTCACCATAATTTGATATGTACACTTTCTCCCGCTGCCCCATATATCTGGAGTTTTGATGTACTCATATATTTCATTATTGACAGAGAAACTTGTCAGGAATATTTATAATAGGAAGCAAGAGAGGATGCTTTAGTTTAAATTTCTTGCTATACTAAAAAAAAAAAAAGTAGCGCTCTTAATATTCATATGAACCAGGGAGAACGCAATCTTAACTGGCACACTCTGATTTAGTTTCAATTCTTGAAAGTATTAGCCAACTTGAGCTATTAGTCAGGTATTAGTCAAGATGTAATTTATGTCAGTAATAGATTTTGGAGTGAGAACAGAGCAGGCATGTCAAACTCGCGATGTCACGTGACGTTGCGCAACGTATTGGAACTTTTTCCCATTGCCGAAAATGGGATGGGCACAGTTTCTCCGTGATGCTCTGGCCCGCGGGCCGGCAGTTTGACACCCCTGGAATAGAGAGTCCATCTTCACCCACGCTCACTGGAAAATGTAATATTTTCATTATTGAAGAACTGGTAGGGAAAGATTATGCAAGACATACTCATGCTAAAAGGCCAATGTGCACATTTAAAAACAAACAAACAACATCACTGTGGAACAGATCTTCTATGACTGTGAGACTCTACAAAGTTTGGAAAGAGAACTTGGTCCCAATTCATAATTTGGAGTTCACAACATTGCTATAGCTAGGAACCGATATACTGTTGGTGCAGCTGCATTGGGTTTGGAATCACAACAGAATTCTAGAAGTTGTGAGTTCTCCATCACTGTTTGAAATGATCCTAGTGGATGATCACTCAAACGCGAGTCAGCAGTGTGCGTCAGCAGCTGTGAAAGCCAATACAATCCTTGGTTGTATAAACAGAGACATAGGTTCAAAATCAAGTACCGCTTTATAAAACCCTAGTGAGACTACACCTGGAATACTGCAGTCAATTGTGGTCACCATATCTCAAAAAAGATGTTGAGAGTTTGGAAAAAGAAGAGTAACTAAGATGATTAGGAGCCATGTGGTGCAATGGATAGAATGCAGGCTACTTCTACTGACTGCCAGCTGCCAGCAGTTCAGGAGTTCAAGTCTCACCAGCTCAAGGTTGACTCAGACTTCCATCCTTCCAAGGTCAGTAAAATGAGGACCCAGATGGTCCTGACTCTGTAAACTGCTTAGAGAGGCCTGCAAAGCACTGTGAAGCGGTATAGATAAGTCTAAGTGTTATTGCTATTGCTATTAAAGGCCTGGAGACTAAAACATATGAAGAACGGTTGCAGGATCAAAGCTGAAATCTTGAAGCTGCATTTCTGCACCTCATCAAAGACGTCCAGCTGCCCATCACTTTCAGCCATCCCCCAGAGATAAGAGGGAGTCCTCTTAGTAGGTGGCAGTGGCTTGCAAGCTTCTCTGTTGGCTTCCCCATTGACTTTCCAGGGAAGCCAGCAAAGCCAACTGCAAATGATGATCACACGATGGCACATGCACACTAACAAGTCGCCAAGCATCCAGATTGTGATCACATAAAAGTGTCTGTGCAAAAGTGTCTGTGAGATAACCAGAAGTTGTTTACAGGCTGAGTGGCAGGCTTTTTTGGACCATCTTTAAAAGAACAGTTGTATGCAGAGGACCACTTATAAAGAGCCTTGATTGGTGTACGTGCATGCGCAGAAAACTTTACGAAAAACTTTCTACAGCAGAAGAGTATTTAATATCAGACAGGTTTATAGAAAATGGCTTTCCAGACAGCCAGTAAGAAAGCAAACAAAAATGTAATAGCACTTGGCTGAGCTCAGATGTAAGTGCCAAATCTACAAATATGCACCAGGGGAAATAATTTAGTTTGACCTTTTTAAATTGAAATTTACATTTCTCTATAATGATTAAATGAATGATGGCATCATTTGTTATGGGGGGAAAAATACACTGGAGAGCTGACAGAATGGTGTGCTATTCTATCCTATTCTGCTCTACCTTCTCAATGACATCTATACATCTATCAATCAGTCTGACAATCTATCTGCCTGTTTGTTTTGGAAGGGCTCAAAGGAAACGCATATGGGATGTAAGTTAGTCCAGCATGCAGTATCTAGTGACAAGTATTTTAAGGAGAAGTCAAGCTGAAGTCCCCATTCACTGGAATGTCTGCTTGGTATTCGCCCTGCAGGATCCCAGTTAAAGATAATGTGAGGTGCAAGAAGTCAGGAGACAGGGTAGAGTTCAAAAATGTGATGGGCTTATTTCATGCTACCTATGCACAAGACTCTGATTTACTGACAGTCAAGAAGGATTGTACAAGAGTCAAGAGACTTCAAGGGGTGGATTTTAGATTTTTTATGGGGATGCGAAGATTCCAAACTGATGGTGCATTTGACCTTCCCCTTAGGCTCAGCCTGCACCTCTCCGACAGATCCCAAGTTGTGATGGTTAATGGGGAGCATAGCAAAAAAAAAAAAGCAGTTGATATCCTCTGTTGTAGCTAATAAAGGACTAATAAAGGACAGCCCATCGCTCTAAGAGAGTATTGTTCTTCTTTGATATAAACATTCACGCAACACCTCTTACTCAGTGGTGGGATTCAAATACCTGAACAACCAGTTCTCTTATTGGATTGGGCCTCCAAGGCTTAGACTGGACTTCCGGAAGAAGATTCTCCCAACTCAGCAAAATTTAGCTACCAGTTGTACCGAACCGCTGCGAACCGGCTGATTCCCACCACTGCTCTTACTCCTTATTTGTTGCATTTTGCTTTGATTTTCTGAGTTTCTACTAATCAACATGCTGCTGGGTTTTTAAAGTCTCAAAAACAAAATTTCAACTGTGTTCCATTTCAGGGTTCTCCTTGTGACTACAGGAATGTGTAGTGTGGCTTCGTATTGATAACTGATAGTCTACGGTACTTCTCATTAAACGGGTCCAAGTCGTACTACAGATGGCCTTCTGTATAGGAGGTGAAAATCTCTCCACTCTTTTTCTGTTGGAATAAAATCTGTTCAGGCTTGTCATCTTTCTTTGTATCCTGCGATGTGAAAATACAAAGACACCTTAGAAATGTCAGGAGTTATATACATTTTTTAGTAAATCATTCATAGGACTTTTTTTGTTTCATTATTGTGATGTTTTGTTACCTTTGCTATTTTGTTCTTGGCTGATTATTTATTTTGTTATTTGTTAAGCAAATTCATTTGGCTACCCAACTCATGGTGACTTTGGATGGCTTACAGAAGTAAAATTCCCAATTGCAAAACCCAATAAACCCTCATTCCCCTGGCAACAACAATCAAACAATCCCCTTGATGGCTTCATATCAACCTGGGCACCCCAGACTCACTGGCAAAGCCATGTCTTCGGGGCTTTTCAAGATGGGCCAAATCTTATCTCTGCAGAAAGGAAGCCACCATGGAGAAGGCCTTTCTTCTTGGTCACACTAAGGGGACCTCCTTGATAGAAGGGACCTGTACCATTGTTGTGATTCCTCACCAGCCAGTGGACCCAGAAGCTGAGTCTGAGGAATCAGAGGAGGAGGAGGGGCCTGGAGTGACATTAGAGTCAGAGGAAGGCTCTGAGGAGCTCCAGGACTTACAGTTGGATGAGAAGCCTGGCCCCTCTACTCGCGCTCAGGCCGAGACACAGCTGTGCTGGGAGTCTGAGTTGGACAGTGATGAAGAACAGTTGGGATAAATCCAGGATGCACGAAAGCACAGGCAAGATAAGCAAGTAGGACAGAGGAATGCAATGGGGCGGCTTCAAAGGCAAAGGAGAAGGCATTAGGAAGCCAGGCCCGGGCTGAATTATAAAAGGGAAGATGTGGGAGGTGCTGGTTGCCGAAGGCCACCGTCCCGTGTTGAGGATCGAGTTTCTGTAGACTATGTTTGTTTGCCTTGGACATTGACTCAGGTCTGTGAATAATAAAGAGAGTTGTTTTTTTTCTTGCAGTTCCTGCCTGCTTGTTGGAAGAGGGGTTTCTCCTCACGAGCAGAACAAGGAGGCTGGGACAGAACAACCATACCCTGCCTCCTGGATTTGTGTGATGGGTAAATGTAATTGGGAAAAGATGGTCCTTTAAACAACCTCATCCCAAGACATGGAGGGCTTTAAAGGTGACAACCAGCATCTTAAATTGGATCCAGAAGCAAATCTGCAGTGAGTGTAGCTTCCTCCTTCTTCTGTGTCTAGATCAGGAATGTCAAACTCGCGATGTCACGTAACATCGCACAATGTATCACAACTTTTTCCCCATTGTCGGCAATGGGGGTGGGCGAGGTTTTGGAGTGTTGCATCCAGCCCATGGGCTGGCAGTTTGACATGCCTGGTCTAGATCAGACTTTAAACTGCCAGAAGGAAGCCACCTTCTTGGCTTTGTCATTGGCCAAAAACAACTCACTCTTGGTACATGTTTTTTGGTAGTTACGGACACACCAGCCCACGGGCCAGGCTCTGTATCTCACAACATTCACACAGCCTGTTGTTATCCACCAACAGCTTCCACATGAGCATATTGGTTTTACACTTAGGCCTTCCAACTCTCAACCTATTCAGGGGCCTCCAAATAGTATAAGTGAAGTCAGACGCTGTAGCCACATCTTCCTTTAATGTCATTCCTTGGTCAATGGTCTCCTTCCTCCATCTTTGATGTAGCTTCCTCAAGAAAGGTCATGTGCAGAAATCTAGACTTGTTGCCTTGAACGTCAACATGGGTGGCATATGATTGATAGATAGATACACAGACAAGACACATAGGCAGACAGAGATAGATAGATAGATAGATAGATAGATAGATAGATAGATAGATAGATAGATAGATAGATAGATAGATGATTGCTTGATAGAGATAGATAGATAATAGATTAATGAATGATTGATAGATAGATAGCCAATAGATTAATGATTGATTGATAGAGAAATAGAGATAGATTAATTATTGCTTCATAGATAAAGATAGATAGATAGATATAGACAGATAGATAGACAGATATAGATAGATAGGTAGATAGATAGATGATAGATAGATAAATGATTGATTGATAGATAGAGCTAGATAGATAATAGATTAAAGATAGATAGATAGATAGATAGATAGATAGATAGATAATAGATTAATGATTGATAGAGAAATAGAGTTAGATTAATTATTGCTTCATAGAGATAGATAGTGTTAAGGAATTTATTGTGCAGAGGTCTCCTTGTGCTACCAAAGAGTTGCACAGACAAGGAAGGGCACTGAGAGCAGTAAAAGTCACACACAGAAATACACTGAGTTCTAAAAGCAAAAAGTATTTTACTTTGAGGTGGTGTAAAAACAAAAATGCACAGTCAAAAATAAACAGTCCAAGTAGCAATCCAAAATACAAAGTCTTCTTACCGGTCCAGAGGTCAATACACAGTTCAGCTTACAACAGTAGTAAACCAACAGCAGAGAAAAAACAGTAATAGTAGAGATCAGTGAATTCAGAGAGAGAGAGAAGCTACGTTCCTAGCTTCCTCTTATGGCCATGAGAACACTTACACACCCATTGGCCAATTAACAACTTAAAGCCATAGCATTATGGTTAATATATTTTCAACCCAACATTGTAGGCTAGCACCATATGCCTAACATTCTCCCCTTTGGGTAGAATAATATATAACTCTTACAATCTTATGCACATTCTTTCACAATTAGCATTGTGTTTCACAGCACTTTGTACCTTCGTAAAATGGTCTGCAATATTTACATCAGATGGACAATACTCTAACTGTATTAATTTATCTTTGACACATTGTCTGACATTTAAATAACGAAGATCAGTATGTTTAGATCTTGTTCTTACTGCAGCATTATTAGCCATCTTTATTGCAGCTTGATTGTCCTCATACACAATGAATGGATCATTTACATTTAAACCCATATCTAACAATAATTGTTTGTACACTAGCAGTTCTGTACATAACACTGATAAACATGAAAATTCAGCCTCCATTGTAGATAAGCTTATGTGTTTTTGTCTAATAGACTTCCATCCAATCAAAGAATCACCCAACATTACAGCCAACCCTGAGGTAGATTTACGACTGTTTGAATCAGAGGCAAAACTCGCATCTGCATATGCAGTAAGGATTAACTCACGATTTGGCTCTAGATATAACGAGTAGTGAATAGTTTGCTTCAAATACCTTAATACTCGTTTAGCTGATTGCCAGTGTCTAACAGTTGGATTATTGTTGTACCTAGCTAATTGATTTACACAGTAAGAAATATCAGGTCTAGTCCAATTACTCAGATACATAAGACTTCCTATCAAAGATTGGTACATAGTCTTATCAAATACAGGACTCTCAACATTAGTGTCCTTAATATCCATAGCCATCGGAGTTTTTGCTGGTTTACACATTTCCATATTGTATCTCTTTAATAACTGAGATATTTTACTGGCTTGTGACATCTTAAAACCCCTATTTGTTTTCACAATATCTAACCCCAAATAGTGGCTTATTTCCCCAAGATTTCTAATTGTGAATTCAGTTTGCAATCTTGAAATGATAGTTTGTGCTTCTAACTCAGTTTTTGTTATTATTGCAATATCATCTGTGAATAATAAAATAAAAGATAATGCTCCGTTGTGTTCCCTTCTAAACAAACAAGGATCAGCATTACTGGCTACAAAACCTATTGCACTTAACTCATTAACTAAACATTTGTTCCACTCATAGCCTGATTGTTTCAATCCATAGAGGCTTTTCTTTAATTCCCAACAATCATGGTCTCTATCACTGGTCAATCCTGGTGGTATTCTTAAATAAATAGTATGTTGCAATGGAGCATGTAGATATGCAGTTTCAACATCTACATGGTTAACCATATATTGGTTTTTAGCCGCCCATACTAAAGCTGCTCTTAAAGTAGTTGCCCTTAGACTGGGTGCAAACACCTCGTCATAATCCTCAGTAGTTTGGGCAAAACCTTGTGCAACCAAACGTGCCTTATGGGTTATAGTTCCATCTACTCCTTTCTTTATCTTATATATCCATTTACAACCTATAGCTTGCTCACCAGGTGGCAGTTTTGCTTTCACATAAACCTTAAGATCCTGCAAAGAATTCAACTCCCTGTTCATTGCAGCTTTCCATGATGCTTGTTCCTTTTCAGGATACATCCTGATCTCATCATAGTTAGATGGTTCTACACTAACTTGACATACTATACTAGCTTCATAGCGATCAGGTGGATGTCTGATACGCATTGAACGCCAAGGAATTACAGGGCTTTGAATTTCTGTCTCCTTTCCTTCCTCTGATTCATTTTTTATCTCCCCTATCTCCTCTTCATCTTTCATATTTACAGGAGATGTATTATCATTACTAGTTACGTTATCAGAGGAGTCCTCAAACACTAGAGGATCAGTATTAACAGTTACTTGCTCTAACCTATCCCAACCAACGTGCTCAAGGAATTTTGCACTAGCACTGTTATATACATTAGTTGTGCCCCGTTCCCAGAAACGATAGGATCTGTGGTTAGCTTCGTAACCTACAAAGTATAATTGCCTAGCCCTATGTTGGCCTTTACTCCTGAGTTGTGCAGGAATGTGGACCCAAGCTGGGGTGCCAAACGTGTGCAGGTAATCAAGGTTTGGTCTTCTACCATGCCATATTGTATATGGTATTTTACCAGTAGAAGTATTAACAACTATATTCAGAACATGGTTTGCACATTTTGCTGCCTCCCCCCACAGTCTATCTGTTAAGCCAGAATCTCTTAACATGGTTCTAATCATGGCTTGTAACGTTTGCCCACGTCTCTCAACAAAAGCATTATGTTGAGGCCTATAAGGGGCTGAATGTTTATGCTCAATGCCAGCTGATTCTAGCATATCAACAAAACGCTTATTTGTAAATTCAGTACCATTATCAGTAATTATGCACTGAACCTTTCTCTTTGTTTTTCTCTCCACGAACTTCAGCCAGTTTGCAAATTGTTGGAAAGTATCTGCCTTTGACTTAAGCAGATAACAAAAACCATATCTAGAGTAGTGGTCCAATATACTTAAAACATAACATGACCCTCCTAAACTTGGTTTCATGGGTCCAATTAAATCAGCAAACACAACTTCCAAAGGTACAGTTGTTTTGAAGCTGTTTATCCTGTTTGCAGGAGTTGCCTGTCACTGCACGTTTTTTTTATGTTCGTCAGAAAGTTCATTTCTAACTGTACATTTCCCCTGTTCTCTGCACCTGTTGTGATAACTTATCTGGTAACCATAGTGAATCCCATATGACTAGCTATGTTATGGTTTCAGTCTGTTTAGTGCGCATGTCTAGAGAAAGTTCTGGGTTGTTATCTGTATTGTTTTTTTCTCTTTGCTGTTACTGACTGTTACGTTTAGGATGTAGTGAGCTAGCTCTGTATAATATATATTTAGTTTTTATATTTTTGTAAGTAAAAGGTATTTAGTAAGATTATGCGTCGTGTTTTTCTTGCCTTCCTGCAAGCATATCATGCATTCTCTGAAGCACGGTCCGTCGCCCTCTACAAAGGTGATTTTTACCTTGACATTTTGGTATCGAGGATGGTTTGATTTATGTTTTTGGAGATGCATGTTTCTGCGGCTGTTATCAGTTAGTTAGTGCTAGTGAGGCAGCGGTGATTAACTGCTGAAACATGTCAGGAAGGAAGCCACGGCTGAAACGGGAGGCCAGGAGCTTGTCTGTTGGGCATCTCCCTTCGACCTTAAGGACTCCGATAGCTTCGGCCACACGCCTTGGAGAAGACGCACCTGCTCCTGTCTACGATGCAAGGTCAGTCACTCCTTTTTCTACTTTTCCAAGCTCCCTGGCAGCTGCTTTTGGAAATGTTCCCACTCCAGGGGCTCAAGATGAATTTCAAAGGCTTGGAGCGAAACTTAAAGTCCAGCCGAAGAAAATTCCTTCTGCTCCTTCAAGCCTCAAGCAAACTATGCGAGATAGGGCTATGCAAGGCTACTGTGAACAAATTGGGGTTTTTGAAAGGCGTTTGCAGCAGGCAAAGAAATATGTGTCAATGGTTCAGCAATATGAGAGGAATTATGAGCATGAACCGGCCATATTGCCACACCCACAAGGAGAAGCCATATTGCCTCCTTCTTCCCCAAAGCCTAAGTCACGCCCATCATTGAGTGTCATGCAAGACGATTGGGAACCGGAGGCTCCTATGTCACATGATTATGGGCTGTCCCAAAGGCCATACAGAGCCACAGTGATGCCTGAAGCAAATGTTATAGCACCATCTACTGGTGAAGCTGCATTAAGACATAAATTGGAGTCCTCACTCTCGCAATTGTCTATGGAGGAGTCTTTGCTCAGAGATACAAGATTTCTGCCGTTATCTGAGGCTCCAGTCCCTGATGGTGCTAGGATTCCTGTTACTATTGCTTCTCCTGTTAATATTGCTTCTATGCAAGCCCCTCTACCTGGCAGAGCACAGCCATATGTAACCCACATGCAATTGCCACCGGGTTCTTATATGCGAAGGCCAGTGTCATCTGCAGATTATGCTAATGCACCAGTCCAAGCGCCAGCGCCTCCTGCTGGCCAGGGTGGAATAGCAGCTCAAAGACAGGCACAGCCAGCACCAAGACTACCGGCAGCTTCAATGCAACTGCCGCATGTCCAGGCACAGGCACAGACGCCACTGGTGCCCCCTGCAGGTTATGGTCGGATTACACAACCTGCACAGCCAGTACCTCAGTTGTATATTCCTCATCAAACACCTTCCATTGTACCACTGGCTGGTGATTCAAAATTAAAGAAGTCAGGACAGAATTACAGGGCATGGGTCAGTGAGATTGGACTTTTGCTACGCAGAGAAGGTACTCACATGATGGTGTTTAATCCTCCTGCCCAGCCATGGACTCCTGACATATGGGACTTGGATAATAGAGCATGCACAACATTATTGATGTCAATGGACATTGAATTGCAGCTCACGTTTTCACAAGATGCAACTGCCCAACAAATTTGGACTCAGTTAGAGGCATGTTATCGGCCTACATCAATTGAGTCTACATGTTTACTTTTGTCTGAGTTCCATGGTTCCAGATTAAAACCTGGTGAACATATTGGAGCACATTTGACTAAAATGAAAGGTATTAGAAAAGAACTGGGTGAAAAAGGCTATCCTATTGATGATTTTCAAATGATCAGCATTATCATCAATTCTTTGAATCATGAGTGGAAAGATGCTATTTCCAAGATCAATCAAGTGCCTATTGCTCAACGCACAGTGGATCATGTATGCAGAATTTTAGCCGAAGAAGAGGCACTTATGCAAGCTGCGCCACATTTAAGGGAACCACCTGCATCAAGAGCTTCAGCGAGGCGTGCCTTCCGTGGAAGGACCTACGTTCCAAGAATGCCAAGATGCTACATCTGCAATTGTGTGGGACATGCCACCCGGGATTGTCCCCAGCGAGTTCCAGCGCCCGTCACATACCAGCCCAGAGGAACAGATTCCAGAGGAGGCAGAGGTAGAGGCGGACGACAAGGTCGTGGTCGTGGTTCCAGGCGTGATCCACAAGCTCCACTTGTCACATTGGTTGTGACCAACGATCCACAGCCTCAACCAGAGTATGACAGACGACTTCTTTGGACTTTGGACAGTGGAGCAGCATTACATGTTACCTACAGAAAAGAGCTTTACACTGAGATGCACGAGCCTGAACCTGAACTTCGTGAACTTTACTCTTTTTCCAATCATCCTGTTCAGGTCATGGGAAAAGGAACTGTCTACATTGAAGAGCTCGGTGCTCTCATTCCAAATGTTTACTATGTTCCGTCTGCCAGTAGTAATTTGCTTAGTCAGAGTCATTTGTCTAGGTTTTCTCATTTTCAGGTTCACCATCTTGAAAAAGCAAGTTATATAGTCAAAGACGGAGATATTGTTGCTGAAACCGTGTTGATTGGTGGTGTTTATTACTTAAAACCAAAGTCTAAGCAGCAAGAGCAGGCAAGTATACACGTTCCAAAAAGCACAGGCCCAGAGAGAGACGTCCCAGAGAGTGATCCTGTTGCTACTCCAAAGGTTCCTAAAGATAATAAAAAGACAAAAAAGACACAGGTTGCTCACAGCAAGCCTGGGGTTCCTAACAAAAATGCTAATGTTGAGAATTCACTAACAGGTAAACCTTTGCATTCCAGGTGTATCCATAAGTGGCACAGAAGATTGGGTCATGCCAGTTTCCGTGTTCTGAAGAAGATGCCAGAGTTCGCAAGAGGTTTGGATCTAAAGGGGTGTAAGGTGTTCTTGGACTGTGCTGTCTGCAAGAAAGCCAAATCCAAAGCAGCAGCAATTCCAAAACACGCTACACGCCTGTCAACACGCATTTTTGATTTGGTACACACTGACATAGTTGGTCCTTTTGCACCAACACTTGGTGGTAAAAGATATTTCTTGACAATCGTTGATAATTATACTAGATATGGATATGTATATCCTATGAAAGAAAAATCTGAGACCTTTCAGATCTTTAAAGACTTTGCTAGTCTTGTCTATACCCAATTCGACGTCAACATTGCCAGAATTCAGAGTGATCGCGGTGCTGAATTCATGTCTCAGCGTTTCCAGGACTGGATGCGTGAGAATGGGATAGTACATCAGACATCCGCTCCTTATACTCCAGCTGAAAATGGGGTGGCAGAACGCAGAAATGGGGTTTTGCAAACCATGATGCGTTGCCTCCTTGAAGATGCTAACCTCAGTCTTCCATACTGGGGTGAAGCTATCAAATATGCTAACCATATCATCAACCGTACTTGGAGTAGTGTGATAAATCAGACCCCTTATTTCATGTTGTATGGACACAAGCCTGATCTCTCACATCTCCAAATTTTTGGTTCCTATGCTATGGTGAATATTCCTTTAGCCCAAAGAAAGAAAGGGGGTCCTGCAGCAAAAAGGATGAGATTTATGGGCATTGATGATAATTCAAAATGGAGCAAATACATTGACTCTCATCATGTTATTGTGGTTTCACAATCTGCTACTTTTGAGGAAGATGCTGACTGGTCCAGGATTCATTCTAACGATCCTGGAGTTTATTTTCCTAGAGACGATGTTGCTGATGCCACACAACCTGATGATCAAGATTCACAGGATAATGTTCCTTCCACGAGTTCTTCTCAACCTACTGTTCCGTCTTCGCAAGCCGCTGATGTTGCTGCTGGCGACGATGATGAAGACGAGGACGACACGGAAGAAGAATGGACGGTTGGCCCGAGACGTTCCAAGAGGACCACAAAGGGAATCCCTCCAAAACGGTATTCGTGGCAAGTAACAAAAACACCTGTACCTTTGATTTGTAATGTTACACTTCCACCTGAGAAGTTCACACAGATCAAACATCTTCCTGAATCAGAACAAGATAAATGGTTTGAGGCAATGCAGGCTGAAATGGACAGTCTAAAGAAACTTCAAGTGTTTACGCCTGCAAGCCCTCCAGCAAACAAGAAAGTTATTGGTACTCGATGGGTCTACAGGATCAAAAAGAAGCCGAATGGTGAGTCGTTGTACAAGGCCAGACTCGTAGCCCAGGTTTTCGCTCAATGTTATCCTGAGGACTATACAAATACATACTCACCCACAGTGCGGACTGAAAGTGTGAAAATTGCTTTAGCCACTGCAACTATCCTTGGCCTGGAAGTTTTCCAGTTCGACGTTGAAACGGCTTATCTACACGCTGATCTTGATGAAGAAATTTATGTCAAAGGTCCTCCAGGTTTCAGACAGCAAGAAGGGGATACCTGGTTTCTACACAAAAGTCTTTATGGTCTGAAACAGTCTGGTTTAATGTGGTACTTATGTCTTTCTGACAAACTAAATTCAATGGGCTTTATTAAGTCCGAAACAGATGAATGCGTGTTTACTAAAAGATCCGGTAATAGGTATGAGATAATTCTTGTTTATGTCGATGATATTGTTTATATTGGTCCAAATAAGCAGATGAGTGAGGTTTTTGCTAAAGCTTTACAAAAGTTTTTCACGTTGAAGTCTTTAGGATGTATTAACACTTATTTAGGTGTTCAAATTGCCAAAACTCAGAAGGGGTTCAGTCTTACACAGGAAGAGAAGATTGAACAACTGTTACATCACTGTAACATGGAGGACGCTAAGCCTGTGAGTATACCCATGCAAACTGATTTTCACATTTTGGCACATGAACCAAGTCCTGAGTTCGAAGATCAAACACTATATCGCTCAGTCATTGGGTCGCTGCTGTATATTAGTAGTTGGACTAGACCCGACATTGCACTTAGTGTTAATCTTTTATCACGACACGTAGGCAAGGCAAAACAGTTTCATTGGACATGTGTTAAAAAGTTATTGAGGTATCTAAAACACACCAAAGACATGAAGTTGTTGTTGGAACCCACACATACTGACTATGCAGAGTTATGTTGTTTTGCAGATTCAGATTGGGCGAGTGATAAGAAGTCACGGAAAAGTACATCAGGTTACATGATGTTTTTGAATGGATGTCCTGTTTACTGGCATGTGCGTAAACAGAATTTTGTTTCTTGTTCCTCTACAGAAGCTGAGTATGCTTGTGTGTCTGATGCATGCAATTCTTTAACCTGGTTTGATGCTTTAATCACAGATATCTGGACACATCCGATTCGACCAATCACAGTGATGGAAGATAATGAATCTGTGGTTTATATTTCTGAAACACGTTTTACAGGTTCAAGGTCCAGACACATTGACATCCGATATCAAAACATAAGGCAACTGGTGAAACAAGGTTTTGTGTCATTACAGTATGTGCCTACACGTGATCAAATTGCTGACATGCTGAACAAACCACTTCCTACAGCCCAGCATGAGTATCTGCGTGAGAAGATGTGCCTTACTTGAGTCTTCACTTTGCTGACGAAAGAAGGGGAATGTCACTGCACGTTTTTTTTATGTTCGTCAGAAAGTTCATTTCTAACTGTACATTTCCCCTGTTCTCTGCACCTGTTGTGATAACTTATCTGGTAACCATAGTGAATCCCATATGACTAGCTATGTTATGGTTTCAGTCTGTTTAGTGCGCATGTCTAGAGAAAGTTCTGGGTTGTTATCTGTATTGTTTTTTTCTCTTTGCTGTTACTGACTGTTACGTTTAGGATGTAGTGAGCTAGCTCTGTATAATATATATTTAGTTTTTATATTTTTGTAAGTAAAAGGTATTTAGTAAGATTATGCGTCGTGTTTTTCTTGCCTTCCTGCAAGCATATCATGCATTCTCTGAAGCACGGTCCGTCGCCCTCTACAAAGGTGATTTTTACCTTGACATTGCCTTGCTCTTTTCCTGATTACAGGCATTGCAATTCAAATACTTACTACATGGCTTCAGTTTAACTCCTTCTACTAATTCCACTGTTTTACGTAGTGAGTTAAAGTTTACATGCCCTAACCGCCTATGCAATAAATGTATACACTCATCATGTGGCTTCTTGTTCTCACATATCGAGTTAGCTTTAACTGTACTAACCTGGTTACTTGTGAGAATGAATAAACCATCTTTCAAATTAGCAGTTACACAGGTTCCATTCCTCTCAATAGTGCATTGCTCCCCTCTGAATGTTACCACAAACCCAACTTTAACCAATTCCCTTACAGATAACAAGTTGAATCTTAGTTTAGGTATATATAACATAGGTAACTGTTCATCAATGCATGGACAATAGGAATTACCTTCACCAGAGGCCTTCATCCTCCAACCGTTTGCCAGTGAAACATATTGGTTGCTGTTTTTCATAGTAACAAACCTCTTTTTCTCTTTAGTAATGCATTGTGAAGCCCCACTATCAACAACCCACAATTCATTATTTCTGGATGTTGGTTCACCAGAAATAGCCAAACCAATGCACTTCTTAGCCTTCCCACTGCTATTTACATTCTGTTTTTTACCCTTTCTACAGAATTTGGCTATATGCCCTATAGCCCCACAAGAATAACATTTCTTGACGTTGTAAACAGTGGTGAATTGCTGCTTCTCTCGTGGCTGTGTCTCTCTCAGCTGGTCTCTGTCACGCCTCCTTCTGGACTCTTCCAGCAGTCTCCCAGTAATGTTAGTCAAAGTCAGTTCCTCTCTGGTCAGGACTTCCAAAGAAGAAACATACTCATCATAACTCTCATCCAAAGATGACAGAATAATGTAGACCTGATGCAACTCTGAAAAAATCAGCTCCTTTTCATGAAGCTCTTGAAAAGTTGCCTTCATGTAATTTAAATGGGTCAGCATATCTCCATTCTTCTGCAAACGAGCCCTAAACAGCTTACGTGTAAGGTGTATATGTGCACCCACACTGTCACGAACATAAAGCCTTCGCAAAACATCCCAACACCTAGCAGCAGACTCCTCACCACGAATATGGACAAGCTGCTGGTCATTCAGTGTTAGTCCAATAATGCAAAGAGCTTTCTCGTTGCTTCGTTTAAAGTCGTCTAACTTCTTTGCATCCTCTTCATCATCTGGATCCCAAGCAGTAGTATCTGGTGGGTTATTTACAACAGCCCATAGTCCTTCCTTGCGCAAAAGCAAGCAGCATTTCGTGGACCAGGAAACATAGTTTGTCCCATCCAACCGGGTTATCCAGGAGATGCCTGACAACAGTTCCTGTGCCATTTTACACCAAATACAAACTCAGCTAGGAATACTGTGTGTACTTACTCTCAGTACAGGCCTGGGCCCATAACCAGTGTTTAGGAATTTATTGTGCAGAGGTCTCCTTGTGCTACCAAAGAGTTGCACAGACAAGGAAGGGCACCGAGAGCAGTAAAAGTCACACACAGAAATACACTGAGTTCTAAAAGCAAAAAGTATTTTACTTTGAGGTGGTGTAAAAACAAAAATGCACAGTCAAAAATAAACAGTCCAAGTAGCAATCCAAAATACAAAGTCTTCTTACCGGTCCAGAGGTCAATACACAGTTCAGCTTACAACAGTAGTAAACCAACAGCAGAGCAAAAACAGTAATAGTAGAGATCAGTGAATTCAGAGAGAGAGAGAAGCTACGTTCCTAGCTTCCTCTTATGGCCATGAGAACACTTACACACCCATTGGCCAATTAACAACTTAAAGCCATAGCATTATGGTTAATATATTTTCAACCCAACATTGTAGGCTAGCACCATATGCCTAACAGATAGATAGATAGATAGATAGATAGATAGATAGATAGATAGATAGATAGATAGATAGATAGATAGATAGATAGATGATAGATGATAGATAGATAGATAGATAGATAGATAGATAGATAGATAGATAGATAGATAGATAGATAGATAGATAGATAGATAGGCAGGCAGGCAGGCAGGCAGACAAACAGACAGACATGATAGATAAATAGATATGATTGATAGATATAACTGAAGCTTAAGACCTATTTGTAACGTCCATTAGAGAAAGAGTTGAATTTTCTTCTTCAAAATGAACAGACCAGCTTTTCAATAGCATTACATTCACTTCAAATTTAATAACAAAAGAAAAGGAGAGAGAAAAAAAACAGAACAGAGGACAATAGCTGTCCTTTTTTTCCCCCTAACAGAAGCACATCTCTGGGAGTTCATTTCTTCTTCAGGCTCCAATTTATTACAAGTTTCATTATAAATAATAAAACCTATAACGAGTAACAGTAGACCGGCCAGCTTGCTTGAGAAAGGTGGTGAGTGTGACATGTCGCATTTCAAACGAAGATCCTATTTGCTTTCTTAGTTCCCTTTAATAAGAGATCTTGAATAGACTTTCATTTGTATTACTTGTTATTGCTGGTCATTGGACACCGGGATTCTTTAGTTAAAAAGATTTTTTAAAAAAAAAATTAGGTTAAAGGGGAAAAAAAAAAATCTCAGTTGTAGCCATTATGTTGTAGGAGGCATTGGTCTAGACAGAGGTGGACTATCAAACTTCTTTTCATGTTTTTTCCCCTTGTTATTTCTATTTCCAAACCTTTATTCTGATCAGCACCATTAGCCTTTTCTATCTCCTTGTTCAGTTTCGAATTAGTTTCCATACATTTGAATGTAGACCTCTCAAAGTATTTGAAGGTTACTACTGTAATCTAAAAGTGTCTAAAGTCAAGGCAGCGAAGGAAAGGCAATGTGGCATTTGAAACAAATATAGGGGAGAATCAACAATATCGAAGACATTTCCATAGTCACGTAAAGAAGGTGAAAGGGCTGGTTATTCTCTAGAGAAAATATTTGTACGGATTTCTTGGTGCTGTCTGAATTTGGTTGCTTGCTTGCAGATGTTTTGTTACCCAGCTAGGTAACAACATCAGTATGAATGAAACTCACTTGCATGGATGATGATACCGAATTGGGTATTGAAACTCAAGGTGTTGTGTTGAGTTTTTGAAACATAGCCAAGCAAACGTGACCTGGATGACAGAGAATCTCCACAGACATCTGGTAATCGGGGAAAAAAAATATACTGCCTTGCATTTTCTTAGTGGGTATGATCTAAAAATGTCCCTGTAAGGCTTACCTTATTTATTAAGAAGATTTATATGGCTGCCCAACTCACTCGTGGTGGTTTACAAAAATAAAATCCCAATACAAAATAGCCCACCAACCCCCTGCCCCCGGGATCACAGCAATCAAACCAACAATTTGATGGACTCGAAATCACTCTTGGGTCCCCAAGTCTGCTGGAAAAGAAACGTGTCTTTGGGGCATTTTGAAAGAGTGTCAAAATGGGGGCCAGTCTTCTTTCCACAGAGATGATGTTCCACAGGAAGGGAGTTAACATAGACAAGATCAGGGGTCTTCCAACTTGGCCCTTTTATGACTTGTGGACTTCAACTCCCAGAATTCCTCAACCAGTGTGCCTGGCTGAGGAATTCTGGGAGTTGAAGTCCACAAGTCATAAAAGGGCCAAGTTGGAAGACCCCTGGACAAGATCCTTCTTGATCACACTAATTGGACCTCCTTAATACAGGAGACCCATAATATTCCCTGCCTCTTCGCTCTGGTGCATTAGGTAAATGTATTTGGAAAAGGCAATCTTTCAAATAACCTGGTCCCAGGCCATATATACTGCATAAGTAAACAAATGGAGCTGGAAGAGACTGTGGAGGTCTTCTAGTCCAGCCCCCTGCTCAAGCAGGAGAACCTATACCATTTCAGACAAATGGCTGTCCAAGCTCTTCTTAAAAACCTCCAGTGATGGAGCAGCCACAACATGTGAAGGCAACTTTTGTTCCACTGCTTAATTGTCCTACCTGTTAAGAGGTTTCTCTTTAATTCCAGGTTGCTTCTCTCCTTGATTAGTTTCCATTCATTGTTTCTAGTTGTAGGAGGACAGTAACCCACCCACCCCAGAGAAAGAAATATTTTGGGGAAATATTCAAAGGCAGAATATTATATTTCCCCAAAGGATCTTAAAGGCAAAAAAGTGGGCCCAGTTTTTCTTAATATCCCCCCGGGAAACCACCTTTTATAAATGCAGATTTGATAATCTCATTCAGCCGCATTCATGAGCAAATACCTCCAGGCAGAAGCCCGTTCAAGACTTAATATTTTGAAATCCCCTGCAGCAAAACTGACAGCTAACAACAGCAGAATGATAGGATTATAACCAGCAGCCCCTCACCCCAGAAAATCCAACACAGGAAGTAAGCCTGCAGCCACAGCCACAGAGAAGTAGGATATGACCTTTGGTACATAATAGCATTAACCGCCATTACCATAAAGGACACACTCAAAACCTCAGGTCAAATTTCATGCCACAGGAAGAGGAACTCCAAACACCAAAGCCCAAGGAGGTATAAAAACCCTCCAGTCCCAGCAACATGTGATCAGCTGCTCCAGACCCTCATGCTGTTGTGGTTCTGTTCTTCAATAAACTACAACCTTCTTTCTAAAGCAGTCTCCATTTTATTTATTCCCGGACTGGACCCCGATAAAGATTTTTCATTCAACATTGTCCTGCCCTCTGGTGCTTTGTAAAATAAATTGACACCTTCCACTGTTTAATTCTTCTAAGTGTCAGGAAAAATTCTCCTTAGTTCTAGATTAGTTCTCATCTCTACAGAGAAGCAGAGACGTCAAAACTGGAGGGAGACAATCAGCCCTCAAATGAAGGCATTCTTCTTCTTAGACAATGAGTTTCTGTACGCTTCTTACAGGGAAGAAGTGTGACATTGAGGAATACCTTCTTGGTAAGTTAATAAGAAGCCAGCCCATTAATTTGGGTAACAATTCCTGTGTTGTGTCTGGCTTTCGTATTAGTAAAGGCTAAATTATTGATTAGACACTTCATGCTAATCTCGGTTTTTAAGCATTCCTAAGCAGTCTGATAAGTTTATTGATCAGATTTAACTGATTATGTGCCCATATAATCATCAGCAATTATCAGCATCTTTACTACAGTGCATATAAATGTCTGACATTATGGATTAGTGTGTGTAAGCACTAATTGATATAGTTTACTTTTAATATGTTTGAGTCTTTGGATAGTTTTTAACTTAATACACAAAAGAATGGTTTCTTTCTCATTTTCTTGGCTCCCATAGTTAAAGTGAAATAAAGTCAGACAGATACAATGATACCATTTAGCATTTTAAAAGTATAAGCTCATAAACACTTTGGCTAATGATTCCCTCCCCTATTTTAAATTCATTCATTTCTAATTTGTATAAATGCATAAGTCTGTACAGGAAATTCTCAACTTATGAGCGATTGTTTAAGAACTGTTCAAAGTTACAACGGACTTTTTGGAAAGCAACTTGTGACCTATTCTTGAAGTTAGAGACCCTCTAACCCTCCCCTGAAGTCATGTGATTGCATTTTGGGTGATGGGCAATCAGTTCCCATTTATCAAACACCCCCTCCCCCAAAAAACATCACCTGGGCTCTTTCTGTGATGAAGATCATGCTTTTTTTTGCAACATGTGTGCATAATTGTTCTAAGCTGTCAGAAAGGACGGGAAAATTTGTGGTTCCTTTCCAAAATTAATTAGAAGGTAGTCCTGTCAATCTTCTAAATACAAGGTGTGGAGCTTCAGTTGGCTTAAGGGGCACACTGACCTCCACCATCCCTAAAAAAAGAACCCAAATATTGATCTCCATCACCCTCCATTTGCTGAACGGAAATTTGAGCTTCCTTTTGAAGACAATATTCAAAGCCCATCAATTCAGAATGCAGTGATGACAACCAGTACATATGTCTATGGAGATCCTCAGTCATCCAGGTCGTGGTTGTCCCAAAGGTGCGTTTTCAAGAGGCAACTGGACTTCCTTTGTTTTTTGTTTTTCTTGAAGACGTTTTGCTTGTCATCCAAGAAGATTTCTTCAGTTCAATGGTGGAGAACGGCAGGGTTTATATTCCTTGCAATCATCTTGTCGTTAGCACTCTTTCTGAGAGTCATTGAGGCTACCTAGAGGTTTATCTGTGCCCTCAGGGTCACCTGAATAGTGCCAATAGATGTGGAGCCTTCTTGGAGCTGCTGAAAGGGCTATGTTGTAGACAGGAGATAGTTGATGTCATATCCCACCCCAGTGTTGACAGAGGGCTGTTCAATCTTAATGTAGATGGCTTCTTTGACCTCTCTTTCAAACCAGTGATCCTCTCTGTCCAGAATGTGGACTTTTCCATCTTCAAAACAGTGGCATTTGTCTTTCAAACACCATTCATTCCATACGTTGCAGGAGGATTGTCAAGAAATACAATATAAATACAGTACAATATACAAGGTCCCTTCCATCATCATCATCATCATCATCATCATCATCATCATTATTATTATTATTATTATTATTATTATTATTATTATTATTATCATTATTATTATTGGTAAAATGCAGTGAGACATGTAGAGATTTGTACATTGATCTGTACATACGTTGCAGGAGGATTGTCAAGAAATACAATATAAATACAATATACAAGGTCCCTTCCAGCATCATCATCATCATCATCATCATCATCATCATCATCATCATTATTATTATTATTATTATTATTATTATTATTATTATTATTATTATTATTATCATTATTATTATTGGTAAAATGCAGTGAGACATGTAGAGATTTGTACATTGATCTGTACATACGTTGCAGGAGGATTGTCAAGAAATACAATATAAATACAATATACAAGGTCCCTTCCAGCATCATCATCATCATCATCATCATCATCATCATCATCATCATCATCATCATCATTATTATTATTATTATTATTATTATTATTATTATTATTATTATTATTATTATTATTATTATTATTATTATTGGTAAAATGCAGTGAGACATGTAGAGATTTGTACATTGATCTGTACATACGTTGCAGGAGGATTGTCAAGAAATACAATATAAATACAATATACAAGGTCCCTTCCAGCATCATCATCATCATCATCATCATCATCATCATCATCATCATCATCATTATTATTATTAGTAAAATGCAGTGAGACATGTAGAGATCTGTACATTGAAGAAACAAAACAGCCACTTCACAATTGCATGGCGCAACAGGGCAAGATTCTGCGGTTCACCTGCATCCATCTGAAGTGAAATGTCTTCAAGAAAAAGCAAAAAAAGAAAAAAAGAAAAAAAGAAAGGCGGGTTGCCTTTTGGAAAAGCACCTTTGGGACAACCAGGACATATGTCTAGTTGAAACATCCCTTCAGTTTGTGAAGTAACAAGATCTGGCTACCATCTCTGGTATCTCACATACTTTTGTTTTTAGGAAAACCTGAAAAGTGATACCAGGCAAGTTAAAATGTCAGTCATCAAACCACTTTGAGGAAAAATTGGAAAGTGAATTAAAAACGATCCCTTTCCTTTAAAAAAAACAAAAAACTTGGAAAGGGGAAGAATTCCTTAGACTTCTCCATTTCCAGTACTTTGACAAGCCAACATCTGTATAATTTGCTTCCTTTCCACTACAATCTAAACCATTGTGTGACTCGCGCCGACAATTCCTCCCCCCTAAAAAAATAAGTGAGAGTGAGAGAGCTGCGACATCAGAAAGGCCTTCTAAATAACATTCCTCTGACATTAGGATAAAGATTTATTCTTTTCAATGTCCGTCCCCCACAAAGATCTGCTCTCTAATCAAAATCTTGATTCTCGCTTGCCTTTTCTTGTCTTCACTGGTTCTTGTCATCCAAAAGCTTTTTTGTTTAAAAAAAATAAGAAAAAAAGTCTTCATTATCATAAAATAAAGACTTGTGCTTATTAACTTCTGTGCTTTTGAAATAGCAGTGCTAATGGTCTACCAGCATGGATCCACTAAATTCCATTGATTTGCTACTCTCTGGCATAGGCCTGCAAAGATAATGACTGGAAGTGTGTTTTTTTCTTTTCATATTTCTCCTACGACTCTTTTGAAGCCACTGGCAGATTACTGAAAAGAAAAACAAATGTAATGCAATACCTACCTTTTACCAGAGACAAATAATGTTTGAAATTGTGGGGAACAGGAAGGGATTTTGGCGGGGAGGGCCACGGCACCTGATTTAACGAGGCATTCAATCAAAACTCCATGCTGTTCGACACCAATCTTCTGGCTTCCTGGGAAGACCAATCATTGTTCTGAAAGAAAGGAGCAATCCCAAATAAGGCACTCAAAGAGGCACAGCACCTTGCCTGTCACTCTTGATGATGGGGTTGATGGTTGGTGATGTGTGGTAGAGCTGTGAGGACTGATTAATGCTCGTCTTGGATTCTAATAGCTTCCTCTTCAACTGGCCCCAGCAAAGCCATAGCAAAGGGGATGGACTTTCATGTTTGCTGAACACCACTCTGGGTTATGCTTGACGTGCATCCAAGGGAATGATCAATAACATTACCAGTTGGTAATTACTGATTCCCAATCAATATTACCAAATGGAGCAATGAGACCGGCCAGCAGCAGCCGATCCCCTGATAAAGTAAATTTTGAAAAAAAAAATATTAAGGTACATCTAGAATAGAATAGAATAGAGTAGAATAGAGTAGAGTAGAATATAATAGAATAGAATAGAATAGAATAGAATAGAATAGAATAGAATAGAATAGAATAGACTAGAATAGAATAGAATAGAATAGAATAGAATAGAATAGAATAGAATAGAATAGAATAGAATAGAATAGAATAGAATAGAATAGAATATGGTTTTTTATCAAAGGTTTTTCCAGCCATTGATAAAGTACATCATGTGTTTGAAAATATTCTGTGTCTTCTTTTTCTTTAATCTTCAGTGTAAGTCTATCCATTTCTGCACAGTCCAGTATTTTCTTGATTATCTCTTCTTGATATGGTGTTTCTTCATTTTTCCAGTACTAGCTAGAATAGAAGAGAGCTGGAAAGGACCTTGGAGGTCTTCTAGTCCAGCCCCCTGCTCAATCAGGAGAACTTATACCATCTCAGACTAGTGACTGTCTAGCCTCGTCTTAAAAAACTCCAGTGATGGAGCGCCCACGATTTCTGGAGGCAACTTCTGTTCCACTGGTTAATTGTCCTCACTGTCAGGAAGTTGCTCCTTAATTCCAGGTTGCTTCTCTCTTTGGTCAGTTTCCAACCATGGTTTCTCGTCCTTCCCTCTGGTGCTTTGGTGAATAATGTGACCCCCCTCTTCTTGGTGGCAGCCCCTCAAATACTGGAAGTCTGCTATCATGTCACCCCTCTTTCTTCTTTTCTTTAGACTAGCCAAAGCCAAGTCCGGCAGCCGTTCTTCATATGTTTTAGTCTCCAGGCCTTGAATCATCCTAGTTGCTCTTCTCTGAATTATTTTTCCAGACTCTCAACATCTAGCTCTTTATGAATACATATTATAGCATTGCTATAGCAATTTTGGACGTAGCATCTTTCCAATGGGTGTCCTGTCCTGACCAGTCTCAGTACACTGGCTATGTCTTAAAAGCAGCACATATTTATTTCAGTGTCTTTGAAAGTAGAACAAACCTTGGTTTGTCCCATGAACCTTTTTTACAATCCTGTGCTGACTTCTGACTGCCAGCAGTTTGGCAGTTCGAATCTCATTGGCTCAAGGTTGAGTCAGCCTTCCATCCTTCTGAGGTCGGTAGAATGAGGACCCATATTGTTGGGGGACAATAGGCTGCCTCTGTAAACTGCTTAGAGAGGGCTGTAAAGCACTGTGAAGCAGTATATAAGTCTAAATTCTATTCTATTCTATTCTATTCTATTCTATTCTATTCTATTCTATTCTATTCTATTCTATTCTATTCTATTCTATTCTATTCTATTCTATTCTATTCTATTCTATTCTATTCCATATTTTCTATTCTATTCTATTCTATTCTATTCTATTCTATTCTATTCTATTCTATTCTATTCTATTCTATTCTATTCTATTCTATTCTATTCTATTCTATTCTATTCTATTCTATTCTATTCTATTCTATTCTATTCTACTCTACTCTACTCTACCCTACTCTAGTCTCCTATTCTATTCTATTCTAAATACACCAACTGAAGATTTCCAAAATAATTCCCATCACTGAACCTCTTGATCTTCTCATGACTATTGTGATCCATATCCATTTCCCAGATCAAGAACATATGGGTCACTGAAGATATATTTTCCCTGGTCTTAATATATGAATCCCAGGTCATTCAAAACCAGCATGAAGATGAACAGCTCAGGAAGTGCACAGATAGCCAAAAGTTTCTGAAAGCGTTTTCTTTCTAATGGAATTTCTGGCCCTTTTTGAAGTGCCGTAGTTTTGAAGCCTCTTTTAATGGTGTTCTCTGTATTTGCACTGTAAAATGAAAGAGATGCACTGCCCCTCCCGGTTCAGATAAAATAAAGGAATAAGTATGCTGCTATCATACAGCATACAGATAGCACTTGCCTGAATCTCTTTATGATTGCTTGTAGAATTCTTCCTACTAATATTAAATAGCACTGGGGAAGATTGTGGTCTGTCTTACCCTTTACGTGTTGCATGAAAAGCAAGTCTCTTTAAAACCCCTCGTGCCAGCTCTGTCTTTGTAATCAGGGTGAAACCACAGAATATTCAAGTTTTTGTTTGAATGCAATAAACGACTAAGAGAAAAAAAGAGAGAAACCATGCATAAATATGAGTAGCAAATAACATTCATCTGCGATACAGAACAAAAAGACTAACTGGTCGCTATTGGAAAGGGAAAAGATCCGTCTATTCGGACTGAAGAACAACAAATAGAATAGAATAGAATAGAATAGAATAGAATAGAATAGAATAGAATAGAATAGAATAGAATAGAATAGAATAGAATAGAATAGAATGGAATGGAATGGAATGGAATGGAATGGAATGGAATGGAATGGAATACAATACAATACAATACAATACAATACAATACAATACAATACAATACAATACAATGTAGAATAGAATAGAATAGAATAGAACATAATAGAATAGAATACAATACGATACGATACAATAGAATACAATACAATGTAGAATAGAATACAATACAATACAATACAATACAATGTAGAATAGAATAGAATAGAATACAATACAGAATACAATACAATACAATACAGAATACAATACAATACAGAATACAATACAATACAGAATAGAATAGAATAGAATACAGAATACAATACAATACAATGTAGAATAGAATAGAATAGAATAGAATACATTACAATACAATACAATGTAGAATAGAATAGAATACAATACAATACAGAATACAATACAATACAATACAGAATACAATACAATACAGAATAGAATAGAATAGAATACAGAATACAATACAATACAATGTAGAATAGAATAGAATAGAATAGAATAGAATAGAATAGAATAGAATAGAATAGAATAGAATAGAATAAAGAATACAATACAATACAATGTAGAATAGAATAGAATAGAATACAATACATTACAATACAATACAATACAATACAATGTAGAATACAATACAATACAATACAATGTAGAATACAATACAATACAATACAATGTAGAATACAATACAATACAATACAATACAACGTAGAATAGAATAGAATAGAATAGAATAGAATAGAATAGAATAGAATAGAATAGAATAGAATAGAATAGAATAGAATAGAATAGAATAGAATAGAATAGAATAGAATAGGATTATGATTTTTTATCAAAGGTTTTTCCACCCATTGATAAAATACATCCCGTATTTGAATATATTCTGTGTCTTCTTTTTCTTTAATCCTCAGTATAAGTCTATCCATTTCTGCACAGTCCAGTATTTTCTTGATTATCTCTTCTTCAGATGGTGTTTCTTCATTTTTCCAGTGGTAGCCTTGAAACTAAATCTAAGGACAAGGGGAAATGAGTCCAAAAATGATGCTGCTTCCAAGAGTATTCAAAGTTGGAATGATCACTCAAGTCTCTTTCTGGAAAATGGGGAAGGAGCAGAGTAAGAGTTACCCGATCTTCTGGTTTCATAACAGATTTGTCTCATGAATGATTACAGAGCCATGTTTTAAAAGAAATAATTCCATCCATACTTTTAATTTATGTTGTGTGCTATGGTCACCCACTCCCTGCCCTAAATCTCAATATTTCTCATGAGAGGGAGCTGCAAAGCCACTAAGCCACCATTCCCATCAAAAAGCAAAAAAAAAAAAAATAAAAATCCAGGTTTTGGAAGGAGGACAATAAAACATCGTTCCCAAAATTAGCAGACCTCCAGTAATTGTCTAAAATATTTTTTTGGTTTTTTTTACTGTTACAATCCAAGTAGACTGGAACAGTATTCAAAATCATAACTTGTCTGCAGTTTGAAATACGCCACAGTTGAGTTAGAAATAAATTAACTGTGTTGAAAACTATAGCCAGTGTCGCTGGATCATTGAGGTCTGGAACTGTTCTAAAACTAGCAGAAAATTATTGAAGTGCTTCCAATTAAGAAACATAAATATATAGTAAGAAGGCAGTTTAAGAGCCAGGCATCAAGTGGCAGCTAATGTTGAATAAGGATTCATGAAACATCAGTTTAAATCCACCCTCAGCCACAAAGTCTCACTGGGGCCAGCAATTAACTTATAACCAACTCTACCTTATCGAGTCCTGTGTTCAACATCTTATACAAAGTGGTAGAATATAAATCTAATGAATGAATAAATAAACACATAAATAACGTAGAGGTCCATGATTAAAGTCATAGACAAACAGTAGGAAAGAGCTACTGGGTTTAACTTTGCTACACCATTCCCTTCGCTGTTATAACTACTATAGTAAGGGGTCTTCAAATTTGGCCCTTTGATGACTTGTGGACTTCAACTCCAAGAATTCCTCAGCCTGGCACCTGTGCCTGGCTGAGGAACTCTGGGAGTTGAAGTCCACAAGTCATCAAAGGGCCAGGTTTGAAGACCCCTGACTATGGTGAATGGTTATTGTACTTCACCTGATCCCACCTGGTTTTGTATTCAGTGAAATTAATGGAGTTTGTTTTTATATTCTAGCTTTGCCCTGCATTATGACACTAAGTTTCTGTTGTAATTGGGTTTCCCCATTGATTTCTGTACCCCTAGAGCAGGGGTCTTCAAACTTGGCCCTTTTATGACTTGTGGACTTCAACTCCCAGAATTCCTCAGCCAGGTATGTTGGCTGAGGAATTCTGGGAGTTGAAGTCCACAAGTCATAAAAGGGCCAAGTTTGAAGACCCCTGCCCTAGAGGCTTACTAACAGAAGGTAATGCTTTGTGAACTTGAGTAAAATAGGCTGAAGGGCATAAAATTGTACTGAAATAAAGCTGCTTGGCTTTCATATGCTACAGTGCTTCCTCTCTGATGTCAGTTATGCATTTGGTGTCATTTTTGTTCATTTTCATAAGGGATCGTTCTTCATGATGCATTTAAAGGCAGTAGGTGCCGGTGTGCTTCAAGACAGCAATAGCACTTAAACTTATATACCATTGTACAGTGCTTTACGCCACTCTCTAAGCAGCTTACAGAGTCAGCATATTTGTCCCCAACAACCTGGGTCCTGATCTTACCAACCTTGGAAGGATGGGCGGCTGAGTCAACCTTGAGCCGGTCAGGATCAAACTGCTGGCAGTAACCAGTCAGCCTGCAATACTGAATTCTAACCACTGTGCCAATGGAATAGAATAGAATAGAATAGAATAGAATAGAATAGAATAGAATAGAATAGAATAGAATAGAATAGAATAGAATAGAATAGAATAGAATAGAATAGAATAGAATAGAATAGAATAGAATGGAATGGAATGGAATGGAATGGAATGGAATGGAATGGAATGGAATGGAATGGAATAGAATAGAATAGAATAGAATAGAATAGAATAGAATAGAATAGAATAGAATAGAATAGAATAGAATATATGGAATGGAATAGAATAGAATAGAATAGAATATTGGAATAGAATGGAATGGAATGGAATGGAATGGAATGGAATGGAATGGAATAGAATAGAATAGAATAGAATAGAATAGAATAGAATAGAATAGAATAGAATAGAATAGAATAGAATAGAATAGAATAGAATAGAATGCAATGCAATGCAATGCAATGCAATGCAATGCAATGCAATGCAATGCAATGCAATGCAATGCAATGCAATGCAATGCAATGGAACGGGCTGTGGACAGATCTTGCCTGTAATACTGCATTCTAACTATTGGGCCACCCAGCCTTCTAGATGTCATGGTTATTTATTTTGCAAGCAGTGCCTGTTCACATGTTGGCTTGCTTAGAGTTTGAACATCTTCACCGTTGTTCTTCTTGGAGAGACGTTGACAATAACTATAATATTTATATTTCTTCCCACATTTTTTTTAAAATCAGAATTTAACTCCATGCTTACCCAAAGAGGAATGAAATAATTTGGAAGGCTACCCACTCCTTTTTCACTCATTCGTAATAACGTGTAGGGTGATTATTCCTGAGATAGCCAGTGCTTAATGAAACCACTGCAAGGCAATAGAATGCATGCTGGAAAGAATGGCAGGCCTGCTCTAGAAGCTGATTTTACAGATTGGAAACTTTCTATCCAGGAAGAACAATAATTAAGCAAGGGGAAAATAATAGATGAGACTTTTGACTTTACTATCTCCGACTCTGATGAATGCATTTTTATTGTTAACAAATCCATTCATTCCCAACATAAACATTTCTTTTTTCCATTTCCTCTTTCTAATTTATTTAACTACCCCATACATTGACAAAATGGCCCTGGGTTATTTTTCATTTCCTGCAGAGTAGAGAGCTGTACAGCTTCCTTCTTCTGCTAAGAAAATTGTACAAAAGATAAAAGGTAAAGACTCCCATGAGGCTGACTTCATGGTCCTATCTATGTGGTTTCCTTGGCAACAGTACTGAAGTGTTTTGACTTCTTCTTCTTCTTCTTCTTCTTCTTCTTCTTCTTCTTCTTCTTCTTCTTCTTCTTCTTCTTCTTCTTCTTCTTCTTCTTCTTCTTCTTCTTCTTCTTCTTCTTCTTCTTCTTCTTCTCCTTCCTAGTCTACTTGGTACCCCCAGGGGTTCTTGGTGGTCTCCCATCCAAGCGGGCATCAATCTATTATACTTTGTTGGTATGGATCAGAAGAATGTAAATGACATCCCTTTAACTGACATCCAAGGAATCCTTAAACCTCTGCCACGAAATACATGGACAGATGCTGAGCAAGGCAGTTTGATGGGGAAGCAGAATCTGCTTAGAATCATTGAGCAAAAAATGGTGCCTCTACTTTGACATAACCACAGATGGAACTTCTGCTGGGATTTATCCTATAATCCAGCGGTCCCCAACTTTTGTGGCTTGGCAGTCCAGCTGTGGGGGAAGAGGGGAACCTGGGAACAGCAGTGGTGTGCACCAGCCCACCACTTGCATGACCAGAGCTGTGTCTGTGTGCATGCACACCTTCCATTCTCTTGTGTGGGCTGGTTCTGAATAAGCCACGGTCTGGTAATGGGCTGTTGCCTGAGGGTTGGGGACCCCTGCAATAATATAAAAGTATAATATACAAGATGGTCATTGTTACATAGCTATGACAACCTTAAACTTGTTACTTAATCCTGTTGGTTAAAGATGAGAATGAAAAAAAGAGGTCCCTCAAAGGTAGGTAAATCTACCATTACCAATCAGTTCTATCTCCCATCATGTGACCTGACAGTTAGAACAATTCATCAGTGGAATCACTTGCTTTCAGAAATTATGGGTGTTCCATCACTGGAGGTTTTTAAGAAGAGATTAGGCAGCCATTTGTCTGAAATGGTCTAGGGTCTCTTGCTTGAGTAGGGGGTTGGACTAGAAGACCCCCAAGGTCCTTTCCAACACTGTTATTCCTATTCAGTCCTCTCTTCCTCAAAGCACTGTCCAAAGTTCTCTTAATAACTAAGATGAAATAAAAAGGTAAAGGTTCCCCCGCACATGCGTGCTAGTCGTTTCTAACTCTAGGGGCCGGTGCTCATCTCCGTTTCAAAGCCGAAGAGCCAGCGCTTGTCCGAGGACGTCTCCGTGGTCATGTGGCTGGCATGACTAGATGCTAAAGGCGCACGGAATGCTGTTACCTTCCCACCGTAGTGGTCCCTATTTTTCTACTTGCATTTTTACGTGCTTTCGAACTGCTAGGTTGGCAGAAGCTGGGACGAGTAACAGGCACTCAACATTCTGCTTTTCCCATGATCAACATCAATCATCATCATAAACAACAATATAATTATTCTATTTCCCTCCACGAATATTATGGGGTGTCTGATAGCCACCAGGGAAAATCTTCAAGAGTGGAAGAGGAAAAACCCACAATGTCTTAGTCAACACTATACCTTGCTGTTGATGGTGGGTCTCAACACAGGGTGCTACTGTGCATACATATGATATAGATTGAATTATCTAATGATTCCAGCAGAAGGCCAATTATGAGACAAGACTACTATGCTGGCAACTGCAATTACAAAATCTTCTCACAAAGCAGGAGAAGAACTACCAAAATGCCAGGTTGGATCCTACGATTCCAACATTGTTCAGTGTCGGAAGAGAGGAAAAGAGTAACAATGCTTGTCCCAAAGGTGCTGATTCAAATGGCAACTGGACTATACCATTTCGGACAAATGGCTGTCCAATCTCTTCTTAAAAACTTGCAGTGTTGGAGCATTCACAACTTCTGGAGGCAAGTTGTTCCACTGATTAAAGCCCTTTGGGAAAAGCCTGACTGAGAATCTCCATAAACAATGACAATACTTCATTATTGTCTGCCACTATTTCTTTTGAAGGCAATGGAATCCCGAGTTATCATTTTAGCATTTTGCTTTCCAGGTCTTATCATAATAGAGAGAGCAGTGATCCCAAGAAATGTCACACACATGCCATAGGCATCAATAAAAGCTTGGGTTATAAGTTGCCATTAAGCAATGTCATATTCTTGCAATGTAGCCTAATCAAATGTCAGAAAGAGAACCAGAACATGATTGTATGTCAAGGATTCAGAAACGATGCACCGAGAAGTCAAGCGGGAAGCGGGGGGAAAAATCCCATTGATGGTGGGGGAAAAAAAGATCAAACTTGCAATCAAAATGAAATCATTTCAATACGAAAAGCAGAACAATAATAACTTAATAAAACAGTAATCTTGAATGGCAACTTAAAAATTTTAATCTTTCGGGGGTGGTAGTCTTATAAACAGGTCGTTAAAAAATAATGGGACTTTGATTTACTGAAAAGCAGGAATCACTTAATTTTAACTATTAGCAAGAAGAGAGAGAGGCTGCACGCTTGATTCAGTCAAAAGAATGTCACCCCTGAATAATAAAGGATAAGGATCCTCTCTTTTAAATAGTTTGGCTCCAGCAATCAGAAGGGTGAACCAGTTGGGTTATGATTGCAATCAGGTATAATATTAGGATAAGAATTATTCCGAATGATGGTGGGATCTGTGTACATTTCTTTGATTGTGAGTTCCGGCACAGATAGAAAGAAAGAGAGAGAGAGAGAGAGAGAGAGAGAGAGAGAGAGAGAGAGAGAGAGAGAGAGAGAGAGAGAGAGAGAGAGAGAGAGAGACAAAGAGAGAGAGACAAAGAGAGAGAGACAAAGAGAGAGAGAGAGAGCAGTGGGGCTGGAGTGGGGAAGAGATGGAAAACTTTTCTTGACAAGGCAGAACTGTTCTAAAAGTTATACTGACATCTTGCAGTGATTAAAGTTGCTGTCACTCTTCATCTGATTTCAGAGAATTAAAGGGGATTAGTTTATCTGACAGACTAGCAAAATTATATGAAGAAGAAAAGGAGGAGGTGGAGGAGGAGGAGGAGGAGGAGGACATTGGTGTTCTCTGAGCTTTGTTGTCTTCTTGCAGACCTTTCATTACCCAACTAGGGAAGAAGAAGAAGAAGAAGAAGAAGAAGAAGAAGAAGAAGAAGAAGAAGAAGAAGAAGAAGAAGAAGAAGAAGAAGAAGAAGAAGAAGAAGAAGAAGAAGAAGAAGAAGAGAAGGAGGAGGAGGAGGAGGAGGAGGAGGAGGAGGAGGAGGAGGAGGAGGAGGAGGAGGAGGAGGAGGAGGAGGAGGAGGAGGAGGAGGAGGAGGAGACTCCTAGCTCACCTCACAAATTATTGTAATGCCAAAGAATGGGATTTCCCCCTCTCTTTCTAAAGAATGTCTTTTAACAATGTCTGGTAAGAAGAGCAGGATCAATAATCTTGCCTTGTAGGAGGTGGCACTGGGCTCTCCTCCTCCTCCTCCTCCTCCAACTTTTCTTCTTCCTTCATGTAATTTCAATTGTCTATTGAGTGGCGGCTTTTCAGTTTCCGCTTTTTTCTTTCCTACTGCATAAGGACCTTCCAATATGCGTACAATTTACAGCATCTAAAGTGCTGCTGCTGTTCTCCCCTCTTAGCAGGAGCACATTTTAAATGTCTCATAAAAACATCCAGGATGGAGTATTCTACAAAACCAAGCGTGCTAATTGATATAGTACTTAGCATTTTTTTTTTGGTTACTGAAGGCAAACATAGAATAACTCTCTCTCTCTCTCTCTCTCTCTCTCTCTCTTCTCTCTCTCTCTCTCTCTCTCTCTCTCTTCTTTTTTTTTCACCCTTGTTTGTGCCCATTGTTTCTGTCGGAAGCCCAGACCTGAATTTATGTAACTTCTTTCTTCAGAGTCCTTGAATCCAACAATCCTGGTCCGCATTCTTTGTATTCCATTCTGTATTAATGCACCGATCTCTCTGGGTCTGAAACAGTGTTTGGTGCAATCACAAATGCTTATAAACTGTTTTTTAAAAAGGAAAACAGAAAGTCCTCAGCTTACGGCCACAATTGAGCCACAATCTTCTGTTGCTCAGTGAATTTTGCCCCATTTTGTGACCTTTCTTGCCACAACTGTTAAGTTGGTCACTGCAGTTGTTAAGTTAGCGACCCGGTTGTTAAGTGTGAATCTGGCTTCCCCACTGACTTTGCTTGTCAGAAGGTCGCAAAAGGGGATCACAGAACTCCGGGATACTACAACTGCCATAAATATCAGCCAATTGCCAAGCATCCCAATTTTGATCATGTGACCATCATAAGTATCAAAAGTTCAGAGAAGAGAAACTAAGATGATCCAAGGCCTGGAGACTAAAAAAAACAACGAAGAACAGCTGCAGGACTTGGCTTTGGCTACTCCAGGGGTAGGCAACCTTGGCTCTTTTATAGCTTGTGGTCTTCAATACCCAGAATTCCTGAACCAGCCATGCTGACTCAGGAATTCTGGGAGTTGAAGTCCACAGACCATAAAAGAGCCAAGGTTGCCTACCTCTGGGCTAGTTTAAAGAAAAGAAGAAACAGGAGTGACATGAGAGCAGACTTCCAGTATTTGAGCAGCTGCCCCAAAGAACAAGGGGTCAAATTATTCTCCAAAGCACCAGAGGGCAGGACAAGAAACAATGGCTGGAAACTGACCAAAGAGAGAAGCAACCTGGATTTAAGGAGAAACTTCCTGACAGTGAGGGCAATCAACCAGTGGAACAGCTTTTGCCTCCGGAAATCGTGGGCGCTCCATCACTGGAGGTTTTTAAGAAGAGGTTGGACATTCACCTGTCTGAGATGGTATAGGTTCTCCTGCTTGAGCAGGGGGCTGGACTAGAAGACCTCCAAGGTCCCTTGCAGCTCTTTTCTGTTCTAAAAATGGTCATAAATCACTTCTTCCAGTGCCGTTGTAACTTCAAAAGTCACTAAATAAATTGTCGTAAGACTGTATTACCCTGGTTTGCTTTGAACATAATTATTCTGTGAGAGTCTGTCCAAATTTGAGATGTATAATCAGTCCCTTTATCTGTCTCTTTGGAACTAAATCACTCTTGTTACATAAGGTTGATTTCCAGGCTAGCGAGACCCAGAAAGATGCAACTTTAAGGCTACCCATTTTAAACACAACTGTCTCTTTGGGCTGTAGTGAGTTGAGGGATAACATTCCTATTGAAATCAGTGTGATGCTGTGTAAACAATGTTGTGTAAAGATTGCTAGTATTAGACTGGATATTACTGAGATCAAGTCTTGGTTAGAAAATGTGAAAAGTAATTTTATTCCAAGCTACACAAAAAACAAACAAATGGATTTTAAAAGATAAACCAAGAAATGAATAAGACAACATGTATAAGATATTAAATCAAAAGTATTCTGTCTTGGCATTGGCTAGAATTCTATTTCATGTCAAATAAAACAGGGTAATGCCATACCTGAGTTTTTAATCAAGCCTACCGCAGGTTGCAATGGAATAGATAACTTTGACCATCTCTAAATTTCAAGCTGATGGGATAATTTGGAAAAGAAAAACAGAGAGAAAATCCCAGGTGAGACCATAGCAAAATACTTCTTTAACCTTGTTAACCTTGTAGTCTGCAACCAATTTTGGTCACCATGCTAAAAAAAGCTGTTGAGACCCATTTTACCTACCTCGGAAGGATGGAAGGCTGAGTCAACCTTGAGCCTGGTGGGATGCGAACCTGCACTAATTGCAGGCAGCTGGTGTTACTTAAGGAGGCCTTAGCCCACTGCTCCACCAAGGCTATATGAAGAATGGCTGCAGGACTTGGGTTTGGCTAGTCTAAAGAAAAGAAGAAATAGGGGAGATATGATAGCAGTGCTCCAGTATCTGAGGGGCTGCCACAAAGAAGAGGGGGTCAAATTATTCTCCAAGGCACCAGAGGGCAGGACAAGAAACAATGGTTGGAAACTGACCAAAGAGAGAAGCAACCTGGAATTAAGGAGAAAGTTCCTAACTGTGAGGACAATTAACCAGTGGAACAGCTTTGCCTTCATAGATCATGGGCGCTCCATAACTGGAGGTTTTTAAGAAGAGACTGGACAGCCACTTGTCTGAAATGGTATAGGTTCTCCTGATTGAGCGGGGGGCTGGACTAGAAGACCTCCAAGGTCCCTTCCAGCTCTCTTCTATTCTATAACTTCAAGATGGATGGATTCAGCTGTAGTGGCTATGGATACACCATTGGAAGACCCAAAGGAACAGTTAGGAGAAAAAATATTTTCTATGGAGAAAAAATATTTACGGGTTGCTAGAAGGCTGACTTTGTTATCAGAAAAATAGTTTGGATTGCTGAAACTCTTATTTTGTAATCTAGTTATTATTTGAAGACCACTGATAATTCCTTTAATGGTCTTACATTTGCACTTCCAGAAATATAGTGAAATACATTAATTTAATACCATTAATCACAGATCATTCACATTATATTTATACTGAACTTATATAAAAAATTATTGACTACATTGACTAAAATTATACAACACAATTTGAGATACATAATAAGAAAAGCCTCTAGAACCACTTTGGTCAGAGAAACAGGTGACATGAAAGCAAGAAAGCAAGAAAGCAAGAAAGCAAGAAAGCAAGAAAGCAAGAAAGCAAGAAAGAAAGAAAGAAAGAAAGAAAGAAAGAAAGAAAGAAAGAAAGAAAGAAAGAAAGAAAGAAGGAAGGAAGGAAGGAAGGAAGGAAGGAAGGAAGGAAGGAAGGAAGGAAGGAAGGAAGGAAAGAGAGAAAGAAAGAAAGAAAGAAAGAAAGAAAGAAAGAAAGAAAGAAAGAAAGAAAGAAAGAAAGAAAGAAAGAAAGAAAGAAAGAAAGAAAGAAAGAAGGAAAGAAAGAAGTATCAAGCATTTGATGTTAGGAAGAATTTCAGGATCCTGTTCATAATAGTGGCTAGTCAAAGTTTATGGGAATGCCATAAGAAGGACCCCCTGTGATAATAAATTAAATGCTGCTAAAGAATAGCAAAGATTATATCTGGCAAAAAAATATAAAAGTTGAAATATTTGGAATTTTGAAAATTTCTAATCTGTAAGTGCTATTTTGCCTATGGGAAGATTTGAACTACAATTACAAAGGGGGGGAAGTAATTAATATTATAATGAATAATAAATAATAGAATTCTGATCAAACTTTCTCCTTCCCTCTCACTTTTGTTTTTCTTTCTTTCTTTCCTTCCTTCCTTCCTTCCTTCCTTCCTTCCTTCCTTCCTTCCTTCCTTCCTTCCTTCCTTCCTTCCTTCCTTCCTTTTTATCCTGCCAGTATCTATAATCAACCCTTTCCCCCACGGTAATATTTCTCACTTTATCACTGACATTGTACAAACATGCTTAAGATATTGATAATTTATAATATATTTATAATAATTAGCAGAGACGAATGTGCTGCTTTAATAGGGATCTAACAGTTTTCAACGAAAGCCTCATCTCAGAGAGTTTTATATTCTCCTTTAAATCAGCACATAATTCACATTAGCAATGCTGAAAAATTAACAAGGGGAATCTGGTTCCAGAGTTTCTTCAGGCTCTCTGCTAAAATACTGTCAAAGCATCTCTCTCTTTTTTTTTAAGAGAGACAGAGAAAAAAAAAAGAGTTCAAAAAGGTAACTTGGTAATGCCTAAATTTGAAGCGAACACAAGCAATTATCGAAACTCATGAAGGTGTTTTGGTGTTCCTAATTACTGCCATTACCTCTGTTTTATTTTGATTTCATACTCTAATAATGATCTTGATAAATTCTAAACATCAACAGATGCATTTTTTCCCCCTCCCTCCCTTCCTATTCCTGACACTGAACAGTGAAGGCAAACCAGTCTGAAGCTCCTATTTTTGTTCCAAAAAACAAAACAAAAACCCAGCTAGGACGTGAAAACGTGTTACAGCCTCTTCATTTTGAAAAGCCTGCTTAGACGCAGCTTATGTTTCAACTCCTGCCTCTGCTGGGGACTTCAACTCTTTTGCCCTTACATTTAAAAGAAAGATTTGCATTGTGACCTCTCGTGACCTCTCGGTTAGACTACTGCAACGCTCTCTACATGGGGCTGCCCTTGAGGACCACTCGGAGGCTTCAGCTGGTGCAGAATGCAGCCGCGCGAGTTGTGATGGGGGTTTCCCGATACTCCCGTGTAACGCCTCTTCTTCACGAGCTGCATTGGCTTCCGGTTGCCCTCCGGGTGAGATTCAAGGTGCTGGTGATGACCTATAAAGCCCTAAATGGCATGGGCCCGGATTATCTGAGGGAGCACCTGCTGCCAGCATCAACTTCCCATCATCCTGTGCGCTTCCATAGAGAGGGCCTCCTTAGGGTGCCACCAGTCAGGGAGTGCCGGCGGGTGATCCCCAGAGGGAGGGCATTCTCTGTGGGCGCGCCTGCCCTTTGGAATGATTTACCTGTGGAACTCCGGACCGCCCCCGATCTGCGTTCATTTCGCTGGGACCTGAAAACCTGGCTTTTCGATTTATCAGGCCTGGACTGAAGGGGTTTTAGCTTTTTAAATATTGTTTTAATTGTTGGGCTTAATTAATTTAATTTATTTTAATTTTATATTATCTTTTATATTGTATTTTATGCTACCCTGTAAACCGCCCTGAGTCCTTCGGGAATAGGGCGGTATAGAAATCTAATTAAATAAATAAATAAATAAATTTTCTCATGAGAAGTCAGTCATTTGCTTTGGCTTGTCATGACCCTTGACTACTTTTTATGAACGGTAAGATAATAAATATAAAGTTGGAAGGGACCTTGGAGGTCATCTAGTCCAAGAGGACATTTGTCCCATCTTGGCCAAGAGGAAGAAGCCTCTCAATCTTTAAACAGCACCTTCCAATCCAACTATCGGAGCAAAAGGGGTTTTTAATTCTATTAGGTTGTCTATGTTTTCTCCCCAATAAGTACATCTGCTTCTCCAATATTGCCACATCGGGTAGAACATTTTTTTAGAGATCTGAGCCAGGTGTTTGTATCCCAAATTTGTAGAGAGAAAAAATAGGTTTATTAAAAGAGGTTCCACCATCTATTCCAGATAAATAGAATAAGCATGTTTGAAAGGTTCAAAGAAGAAATAGGATCTAATGCAAGCTAATACAATCCTGGGTTGTATAAACAGAGGCGTAGAATCAAGATTATGCAAAGTACTAGTACCACTTTACTGCAGCCAATTTTGATCACAAAAAAGATGTTGAGAGATTGGAAAAAATTCAGAGAAGAGCAACTAAGACAATCCAAGGCCTGGAGGCTAAAACATATGAAGAACGGCTGAAGGACTTGGGTTTGGCTAGTCTAAAGAAAGAAAGAAATGGGTGTGACATGATAGCAGTATCCCAGTATCTGAGGGGCTGCCACAAAGAAGAGGAGATCGTGTTATTTACCAGACCACCAGATGGAAAGACAAGAAACAATGGCTGGAAATGGATCAAAGAGAGAAGCAACCTGGAATCAAAGAGAAACTTCCTGACAGTGAGGACAATCAACCAGTGGAAAAGCTTGTCTCCAGAAATCGTGGGTGCTCCATCACTGGAGATTTTAAAGAAGAGGCTAGACAGTCACCTGTCTGAGATAGTATAGGTTCTCCTGTGGGGCGAGCTTGACTAGAAGATCTCCACGGTCCCTTCCAGCTCTATTATATTCCAAATCTGATAAAGGAAGACCCTCATTCAGTTTAACTGAGTTCATTTCTGGAGCTGACTGAGAACAAGATTTATCCTCTGAAACGATGTGGCTGTACAAAAGTAATCATCTGTGAGAATGAAGAGAAGGGCTTAAAAGCGAGTCTCAACTAGCTCCACATGGAAACATATCATGAGACTGAAATAGATAGGTGTGTTAACAGGATACTTTTTTAAAAAAAATCAGTGTTTTTTTCATTTTCTAATTATGTCAGAAAACTGTAACAACTATTTCAAAGTCATCAACATCTGCTTCTTGAAAATCTAGTCAACAACATTTGGTACTTAAGAACAGGGTGGTAAAGAACAGGGTGAGAGGGATCTCAGAGTCCTAGTAGACAATCATCTCAATATGAGCCAGCCATGTGCTAGGCTGCATTAAGAGAGGGATAGAATCAAGATCACGTGAAGTGTTAATGCCACTTTACAATGCCTTGGTAAGGCCACATTTGGAATACTGCATCCAGTTTTGGACACCACAATGTAGAAAAGATGTTGAGACTCTAGAAAGAGTACAGAGAAGAGCAACAAAGATGATTGGGGGACTGGAGGTTAAAACATATAGGGAAACGGTTGCTGGAATTGGGTATGTGTAGTTTAACAAAGAGAAGGGTGAGGGGGGACAGGATAGCAGTGTTCCAATATCTCAGGGGCTACCACAAAGAAGAGGGAGTCAAGCTATTCTCCAAAGCACCTGAAGGCAGGACAAGAAGCAACGGATGGAAACTAGTCAAGGAGAGAAGCAACCTGGAACTAAGGAGAAACTTCCTGACGGTTAGAACAATTAATCAGTGGAACAACCTGCCTCCAGAGGTGGTGAATGCTCCAACACTAGAGGTTTTTAAGAGGAGACTGGACAGCCATTTGCCTGAAATGGTATAGGGTTTCCTGCCTGAGCAGGGGGTTGGACTAGATGATTTCCAAGGTCCCTTCCAACTTCTTCTTCTTCTTCTTCTTCTTCTTCTTCTTCTTCTTCTTCTTCTTCTTCTTCTTCTTCTTCTTCTTCTTCTTATTATTATTATTATTATTATTATTATTATTATTATTATTATTATTATTATTATTATTATTATTATTATTATTATTATTACCTCCAAGGTCCCTTCCTCCTCCTCCTCCTCCTCCTCTTCCTCATTATTATTATTATTATTATTATTATTATTATTATTATTATTATTATTATTATTACCTCCAAGGTCCCTTCCTCCTCCTCCTCCTCCTCCTCCTCCTCCTCCTCCTCCTCCTCCTCCTCCTCCTCCTCCTCCTCCTCCTCCTCCTCATCATCATCATCATCATCATCATCATCATCATCATCATCATCATCATCATTATTATTATTATTATTATTATTATTATTATTATTATTATTATTATTATTATTATTATTATTATTATTATTATTATTATTATTATTATTATTATTATTATTATTATTATTATTATTATTATTATAACCCCCAAAGGTTTTGTAAAAGTTTCCTTATCCTGATTCATTTTAGTCTGGTCTGATTGTTTAAAGGTAGTTTATTTGCTTTTAACCTAGGTATGATGCGAGGCTATCAATTTATGGCTTGTTCATCACTATAGATCATTGGCACTAAACCGTGATTTAAAAATAATTTGGATTATTTTACGAATAAAGTTACCGTTTTCACTCTTTGTCTTCATAAAGGAGCAAAAAGGAAACTTTCCCCCCCCACAGTAGTCCTTCTACCTCTGTATTTTGTTGGCATCAGCCTAGTAGAAATCTGAGTTATTGTTCTAGAAGATTGCACAGAGCAGCAGAGAGCAAAGAAGTGCATGAACTACTGGGGAAAAAAATGAGATGGTAGCTTGCTAGCTACATGCATTACTGTAGTCATAATTCATCATCCATGTCAGTCTCTACCTTCACTGAATGATAAGGAATTTCTGTCATATGAGTAGCCAACAATTGGATTCCTGGACAAAATGAAACACCTTTTTAATTTCTAAATCAAGGCTTCAAACTTGTAAAAGGTGGCACTGGGCTATCCTCCTTCACCACCTCCTCCTCCTCCTCCTCCTCCTCCTCCTCCTCCTCCTCCTCCTCCTCCTCCTCCTCCTCCTTTTCCTTCTCCTCCTTTACTGCTTTGAGTGTCTAGGGCAGGGGTAGGCAACCTTGGGCTCTTTTATGACTCGTGGACTTCAACTCCCAGAATTCCTGAGCCAGCCATGCTGAGGAAAAGGGAGACGTTTCCAAGCTGAGCCATGCTGGCTCAGGAATTCTGGGAGTTGAAGTCCACCAGTCATAAAAGAGCCAAGGTTGCCTACCCCTGCCCCAGCCAGCGAGGAATTCTGGGAGTTGAAGTCCACGAGTCATAAAAGAGCCAAGGTTGCCTACCCATGGGCTAGGCTCAAAGAAGATGTGCAAATTTTATTTATGCTAGGCCAGGGGTGGGCAACCTTTGGCTCTTTTATGACTCATGGACTTCAAGTCCCAGAATTCCTGAGCCAGCCACGCTGAGGGAAAAGGGAGAGGTTTCCAAGCTGAGCCATGCTGGCTCAGGAATTCTGGGAGTTGAAGTCCACCGGTCATAAAAGAGCCAAGGTTGCCTACCCCTGCCCCAGCCAGCGAGGAATTCTGGGAGTTGAAGTCCACGAGTCATAAAAGAGCCAAGGTTGCCTACCCCTGGGCTAGGCTCAAAAAAGATGCGCAAATTTTATTTATGCTAGGCCAGGGGTGGGCAACCTTTGGCTCTTTTATGACTCGTGGACTTCAACTCCCAGAATTCCTGAGCCAGCCACGCTGAGGGAAAAGGGAGAGGTTTCCAAGCTGAGACATGCTGGCTCAGGAATTCTGGGAGTTGAAGTCCACACGTCATGAAGGGACCATAATTCCCCCATGCTGGCTCAGGAATTCTGGGAGTTGAAGTCCACGAGTAATAAAAGAGATAAGGTTGCCTACTCCTGGTTTAGGGAGATACAATGTTCTGGTTCTTGATCTTGTGGTGCCTCAGCCATTGTTATTTTAGGCCATTGTTATTTCAGCCATTGTTATTTTAGGCTATTGCAGTGTATCTGATGTTGTCTCTCCATCCAAGGAGCCTTGGTGAAGCAGTGGGCTAATGCCTCCTTAAGTAACTCCAGCTGCCTGCAATTAGTGCAGGTTCGCATCCCACCAGGCTCAAGGTTGACTCAGCCTTCCATCCTTCCGAGGTAGGTAAAATGAGGACCCAGATTGTTGGGGGCAATTAAGCTGACTTTGTAATAATGCCGCTTGGGGGGGGGGGGTGAAAGCCCTAATAAGCAGGCATATACATAGAATGAAGGCTACTGCTAAGCTTGTAAGCCGCCCTGAGTCTTCGGAGAAGGGCGGGATATAAATGGGATTAAAATAAATAAAAAATAAATAAATCTTCTTCTGGCTCTGCCAGGTGTCCTTTGACCTTCTTCTTGGGCATGGTATCCAAAGATTTCTTCTCCAGGTGAACACATGACTTCATATGGGGTTATTTGTGTGTAGTTTAAGATTGCTTCTAATGCCAGTTCATTCTCTTCAAACTCACCACCTTATTAAACTTGACATATTCTAGAGCAGATTTTGGTAAACCAGAATCTTGCCTGGTTAAATATAATGGAATCCCATTTTGAAAGGTAGAGATTTGCCTATTTTCTATATGTGTAGATTGGTATATGCTGCTGTTGTTATTACTGAAGAATTCTTAGACCTAGCTAATGTTAATAATTTTAGAGTCGATTCACACTTTATCACAAGCTACAATATAGGTCTGGTTCTGAGCTTTTTGTCTTTTTTGGTAAATTAATTATTATGAAGTCAAACAATTTTGGGGTGTTGTTTTTTTTCAGCTGCTTTGACAATTCTATGTTTATAGTAATAGTTATAGGGGAAACTACTATTGCTGGTTCATTTCATAATCTGTATTGTTAAATGGCGACAATTTAAAATCTTTTCTGGTTACTTTTTTTCAACTACTGCAATATTGAAAGTGTCATATTAAAGAACTTGCTAAGCCTGAGTTCAGGAGTCCCATAATACTTTCATTCTGGAGCACTTTTTCCAACATTACTGCTATATAACTTTGGAGCATGAATGTCATACTTTATACACAAATGCCTATATGCTATTCCATATGCTTTTTTCTTACTGTATAATCTGTTTGAACGAGATTGGTTTAGCCCACAGGTCTGCAACCCGCGGCTCCGGAGCCGCATGCGGCTCTTTCAGCCATCTCCTGCGGCTCCCAGTCCTCTGCCATGTGCAGTCCAAAAAAAAAGTGGGACTAAAAAAGTTCAACCAATCAATTCAAATATGCAGGGTAGGTGCATATCTCGCCTTGGCTCTACTCTTCAGTCAAACCCTGTTCTGCGCATGTGCGCATGTACGCACATGCGCACATGTTTTTTGCGGCTCCCAGTTTTTCCTTTTGTGAGGGAACCGGTTCCGAGTGGCTCTTTCACTGTTTGAGGTTGCTGACCCCTGGTTTAGCCAGATATTAGGCAGTTACCAGTCTTGTCTTTCTCTTTGCATAATTTACATTTTTTTCCATTTTTTTTAAAAAAATGTTTGAATAACATTTGTAACTAGTAGTTGCTCTTGAGCAGCCAAAATCAATCCCCATGTTTTCTTCCTGGTCCAGTCTGCCATGCATTGTTACTACTCATCTTAAGTTTCTTTTAGGTGCTGAGAATGCAAACTTTATCTTTGCATGTAAGTTTTTGAAGTTGAATGCTTGAATACTGTTTGTCAGGATGTCGTAGCCTACTAAGGTATATTAGCTAGGTTTGGGATTCAGTGAGATAAAGTGCCACTTTGAAGCTGTTTATTGTTTACTTATATACTTAACAGTAGTTATAAATTACCATCCTGATCTATACAGGAAGCATACAATAGTGCAAAATGCAATATAAGAGAAAACTAAATTAAAATAATGAGATGGCTTCCTCATCTTTTCTACCTTCTCTTATTGGTGTCTTATAATTATATTACACTGTTGTTTTATGTACCGGAGACAAATTGCTTGTGTGTCCAATCACACTTGGCCAATAAAATCTTCTATTCTATTCTATTCTATTCTATTCTATTCTATTCTATTCTATTCTATTCTATTCTATTCTATTCTATTCTATTCTATTCTATTCTATTCTATTCTATTCTATTCTACTTTACTCTACTTTACTCTATCCCATCCCACCCCAATCCACTCCACCCCACTCCACCCAACTGCATTCCATTCTTCACTTCCCTTTCCTTCTCTTTCCTTCTCTTTCCTTCCCTTCTATATTCCATTCCATTCCATTCCATTCTATTCTATCATGTCCCATCCCACCCCATCCCACCCCACCCACCCCACTGCATTCCATTCTTTATTGTCTTCAATTCCCTTCCCTTCCCTTCCCTTCCCTTCTATTCTATTCTATTCTGTTCTCTATCCTGTCCTATCCTATCTTTTATTGTTCTGTTCTGTCCTGTCCTATATTCTATTCTATTCTATTCTATTCTATTCTATTCTATTCTATTCTATTCTATTCTATTCTATTCTATTCTATTCTATTCTATTCTATTCTATTCTATTCTATTCTATTCTATTCTATTCTATTCTATATTCTATTATATCCTATATTCTATTCTATTCTATTCTATTCTATTCTATTCTATTCTATTCTATTCTATTCTATTCTATTCTATTCTATTCTATTCTATTCTATTCTATTCTATATTCTATTATATCCTATATTCTATTCTATTCTATTCTATTCTATTCTATTCTATTCTATTCTATTCTATTCTATTCTATTCTATTCTATTCTATTCTATTCTATTCTATTCATTCTGAATTCTATTCTATTCTATTCTATTCTATTCTATTCTATTCTATTCTATTCTATTCTATTCTATTCTATTCTATTCTATTCTATTCTATTCTATGCTTTTTTTGTAAAAGAAAAAGGTGCCGGAACTCACACATGTCATACAACCCGCCTTGCCTACCCTACAAGGTTCCATTCAAAAAAGGTGCCGGAACTCCGTTCTGGGCATTCTATGACAAAAAAAGCCCTGATTCTATTCTATTCTATTCTATTCTATTCTATTCTATTCTATTCTATTCTATTCTATTCTATTCTATTCTATTCTATTCTATTCTATTCTATTCTATTCCTCTCTTCTCATTCTGTTCTGTTCTGTTTTGTATTAGGGTCATCCCGACAGCACTACCGATCTTAGAATACCATTAACTTGATTCCTAAAAGCATTAAATTATATGCTTACCCACAGATTTATATTCCATATGCACTGCTAAGGACAGATTGCTATAATTAAAGCCAGAACCCAGTAATATGTGCATTTACAAGAGGAACGAAAACAAAGCAATAGAAATAAATATTTTTAAAAAAATGCATCGTACACATTCTCTAATAAGTGCAAGCAGAGACAGCAGACAATGTCCTCAATTAAATTCTACAAAGTGGAATGTCTTCCAAAAGGCCTTAGGTTGGCAATTATACTCGCCTCTGAATTGCATAAAGGCCGCCAATTATATTTGTAAAATATAAAACTGTAATATTTCAGATACGGTGATTTTGTCTTGAAGTGATGGCTCCTGTAACCTCTGAGAAAATTCCGCCAAGTAGCTTTTCCATTTCCCAATCTTTTCAGATGATCTGGAGTCAAGGATGTGATCTTTTTCACTGGTAGTAACCTTAGAACTTTGACATGCAGGGAGAGAGACTAAACCAGCCACTGTTCCCTGAGATCCAATAAGTAGTGGAAAAAAAATATTATTCATTCAACGCCCAATTGCAACAGCTCCTGGAGAAGAAAGAAAGAAAAAAAGAAAGAAAGAAAGAAAGAAAGAAAGAAAGAAAGAAAGAAAGAAAGAAAGAAAGAAAGAAAGAGGGAGGGAGGGAGGGAGGGAGGGAGGGAGGGAGAAAGAAAGAAAGAAAGGAAGGAAGGAAGGAAGGAAGGAAGGAAGGAAGGAAGGAAGGAAGGAAGGAAGGATGTATCAAGCATTTCATGTTAGGAAGAATTTCAGGATCCTGTTCATAATAGTGGCTAGTCAAAGTTTATGGGAATGCCATAAGAAGGACCCCCTTTGATAATGAATTAAATACTGCTAAAGAATAGTAAAGATTCTATCTTTCCTGCTTTTTCTGGTAGGGAAAAAAACATAAAATGCTTAAAATTTTGGAAATTTCTAATCTGTGGGTGCTAGTTTACCTATGGGAAGGTTTGAACTACAATCACAAAGTGGAGAGAGAATTAAAATTTTAATGAATAATAAATAATAGAATGCTGAACAAACTCCCTCTCTTTTGCCCTTCCTTCCTTCCTTCCTTCCTTCCTTCCTCCTTTAGTAGTAAAAAGAACTCTTATGCTGATCCATGTAGAAAAATAACTTGCAATAGTGGTGAATATTGGCAAACAAATAACTTTTTTTAAAAAAAAGAAAAGTGCATGCAATATGTTTGTTGGATATTGGCATGAAGTTATTTAGCTATCTAGACATAACAATATTGTTTTATGTCTACTTATATTTACTCAACAACAACAACAACTTTATTGATTAGCCCTTGGGCAATATCAAAGAAGTACATTTACTCATGTTGTATGGCTGTATATTATTATTATTATTATTATTATTATTATTATTATTATTATTATTATTATTATTATTATTATTATTATTATTATTATTATTATTATTCTATTCTCCACTATCTACTCTTATTGGTAGTATTCTTATAATTATTATTACTCTGTTGTTTTCAAAGTACACTGAAAGCTTCTGCACCGAAAGCAAATTCCTTGTGTATCTAATCATATTTGGCCAAATAAAGTATTCTGTTCTGCCCTGTCCTATCCTATCCTATCCTATCCTATCCTATCCTATCCTATCCTATCCTATCCTATCCTATCCATCTTATCTTATCTTATCTTATCTTATCTTATCTTATCTTATCTTATCTTCTCTTCTCATCTCATCTCATCTCATCTCATCTCATCTCATCTCATCTCATCTCATCTCATCTCATCTCATCTCATCTCATCTCATCTTATCTTATCTTATCTTATCTTATCTTACCTTATCCTATCCTATCCTATCCTATCCTATCCTATCCTATCCTATCCTATCCTATCCTATCCTATCCTATCCTACTCTACCCTTCCCTACACTACCCCACCCTATCCTATCTTATCTTATCTTATCTTATCTTATCTTATCTTATCTTATCTTATCTTATCTTTTCTTATCTTATCTTATCTTATCTTATCTTATCTTATCTTATCTTATCTTATCTTATCTTATCTTATCTTATCTTATCTTATCCTATCCTATCCTATCCTATCCTATCCTATCCTATCCTATCCTACCCTTCCCTACACTACCCCACCCATCCTATCCTATCCTATCCTATCCTATCCATCTTAAATAAACAAAAATGCATAAATAAGGACAATTATAATTCTATGGGATTAATTATTTGAGTCTACCTTAATCTAACAGAGAACATTATTTGATCCCTACTGGAATAGCCTTAAAGAGATAGATGGATACAGTATTTTTCAGGCCTATTACGAAACATATTTTTTTTTTAAAAAAAAGAATACTTAAATCTCAATTTCCCTACAAACAGAGTTGTAATGCAAAGTGGCCATTACAATTGTTTTATTGTTACTTAATTAGCTTTTCTACAGTTATATCAATTTATTCGAGGATTGTCTATCAGATATCCTATGTTGTCAAGAGAAGCTGCCCAGCTTAATAATAATAACAACATTAAATTAGCTTATTTATAATTTGTATTTTAATATATATATATTAATTATTGTTTATACACATTTATTAAATTCATTTATTAATTTTTACAGGGTATACAAAAATAAATGCCTGATAATAATTAAAAGGGATGTACAAATAACGAACCAAGAGAATGACCTGGATTATTTTAGTACATTGGATTTATAAAAAGTTTTGTCGACTGAAAATTTTTCTGAGAAATGACAAAGGCGGAAAAAAGTGATCAAGTTCTAGGACATGATTTCAAGGCACTAAAAATCAAGACTGTTAGAAATAAAAGGAAAGAATCTAAGTTTGGTTTATATGATCATGGTTAAAATAAATAAGTTATTATCTCTTATAACCCTTTATGGGCTTTGGCTGATGAGTACTGAAATAATGAAGTTTTAAGGATTTGATGAGGGATGAGGGAAGAAAAGATAATTTGTTTTCTTTGAAGAAAAGGGGATAAGTTACTAAAATTATGTATACTTGTGATAAAGGTGAAATGTTATATATATATATATATATATATATTATTTTTAATAATTAATTAAATATAATTAAATATTATATATATGTTTTCTGAGGTTTTCGCGGGTGTTTGTATGTGGATCTTTGGTCATTTGGGTTTTTTTCCCACGTAGAATTGAAGGTGTAAGAGGTGTAAGAGCAACGTTTCGACGGAATCCCATCCGTCATCCTCAGGCTGGTGGCTTCAGCTTCCTGGCAGCTGAGACCAGCCCATCCACTCAAAACACACCCCACCCAATCAGAACACACCCCCGATTCAAAACACACTCCCACCCAATCAGAACACACCTAATCCCCTATCCAATCAGAGCACACCTCCACCCACAGAACACACCCCCTCTGGCAGTTTAAAAAAGAGGAACAAACAGCCACTACCACATGCTTCTCCCAGAAGAAGGAAGCTGAAGCCACCAGCCTGAGGATGACGGATGGGATTCCGTCGAAATGTTGCTCTTACACCTCTTACACCTTCAATTCTATGTGGGGAAAAACCCGAATGACCAAAGATCCATATATATATGTATGTATGTATGTATGTATGTATGTATATATAAAGGTAAAGGTTCCTCCGCACATGCATGCTAGTCATTTCCAACTCTAGGGGCCCGTGCTCATCTCTGTTTCAAAGCCGAAGAGCCAGCACTTGTCCGAGGACGTCTCCGTGGTCATGTGGCCGGCATGACTAGACGCCAAAGGCGCATGGAAGGCTGTTACCTTCCCACCGGAGTGGTCCCTATTTTTCTACTTGCATTTTTACATGCTTTCGAACTGCTAGGTTGGCAGAAGCTGGGACGAGTAACAGGCGCTCACTCTGCTACGCGGCACTCGGGATTTGACCCGCCAAACTCCTGATCTTCTGATCGACAAGCTCAGCGTCCTAACCCACTGAGCCACTGCGTCCCTATATTTATATATATATATATATAAACATCCCCTTCATGGATTACTGCCTTGTCGTGGAGAAGGGGCTTGCGTAATTCAATGAAGCTATGAGCTATGCCGTGCAGGGCCACCCAAGACGGACAGGTCATAGCAGAGAGTTCTGACAAAACGTGATCCACTGGAGAAGGAAATGGCAACCCACTCCAGTATCTTTGCCATGAAAACCCTATGGACAGTACCAAAAGGCAAAACGATATGACGCTGGAAGATGAGCCCCTCAGGTCGGAAGGCGTCCAATATGCTACTGGGGAAGAGCAGAGGGCTAGTACTAGTAGCGCCAGAAAGAATGAAGCGACTGGGCCAAAGCCGAAAGGACGCTCAGCTGTGGATGTGTCTGGTGGTGAAAGGAAAGTCCAATGCTGTAAAGATTTTTTCTCCATAGGAACCTGGAATGTAAGATCCATGAATCAAGGAAAGCTGGACGTGGTCAAACAAGAGATGACAAGACTGAACATTGACATCTTAGGTATCAGCGAACTAAAATGGACAGGAATGGGTGAATTTAATTCAGATGACCATCAGGTATACTACTGTGGGCAAGAATCCTTCAGAAGAAATGGAGTAGCCTTCATAGTCAATAAAAGAGTAGGAAAAGCAATACTGGGATACAATCCTCAAAATGACAGAATGATCTCAGTTCGAATCCAAGGCAAACCATTCAATATCACAGTAGTCCAAGTCTATGCCCCAACCACCAGTGCTGAAGAGGATGAAATTGACCAGTTCTATGAAGCACTACAGCACCTTATAGAACTAACACCAAAAAATGATGTTCTTATCATCATGGGGGATTGGAATGCTAAAGTAGGAAGCCAAAAGATAACTGGAATAACAGGCAAGTTTGGCCTTGGAGTGCAAAATGAAGCAGGGCACAGGCTGATAGAATTCTGTCAAGAGAATGCGATGGTCATAGCAAACACTCTTTTCCAACAACCCAAGAGACGGCTCTACACATGGACATCACCAGATGGTCAACACAGAAATCAGATTGACTATATGCTCTGCAGCCAAAGATGGAGAAGCTCTATACAGTCAGTAAAAACAAGACCAGGAGCTGACTGTGGCTCAGACCATGAGCTTCTCCTTGCAAAGTTTAGGCTTAAACTGAAGAAAGTAGGGAAAAGCACTAGGCCACTCAGGTATGAATTAAATCATATCCCTGTTGAATATACAGTAGAGGTGACAAATAGATTTAAGGAATTAGATCTGATAGACAGAGTGCCTGAAGAACTATGGACAGAGGTTCGCGACATTGTACAAGAGGTAGCAACCAAAACCATCCCAAAGAAAAAGAAATGCAAGAAAGCAAAATGGCTGTCTGAGGAAGCTTTGCAAATAGCTGAGGAAAGGAGGGAAGCGAAAGGCAAGGGAGAAAAAGAAAGATACGCCCAATTGAATGCAGAATTCCAGAGAATAGCTAGAAGAGATAAGAATGCCTTCTTAAATGAACAGTGCAAAGAAATAGAAGAAAACAATAGAATAGGGAGGACCAGAGATCTTTTCAAGAAAATTGGAGAAATGAAGGGCACGTTTAATGCAAAAATGGGCATGATAAAGGACCAAAATGGCAGGGACCTAACAGAGGCAGAAGAGATTAAGAAGAGGTGGCAAAATTACACAGAAGAACTATACAAGAATGAGCTTAACGTCCCTGATAATCACAATGAGGTGGTCACTGACCTCGAGCCAGACATCCTAGAATGTGAAGTGAAGTGGGCCTTAGAAAAACTGAGCAACAACAAAGCTAGTGGAAGTGACAGTATTCCAGCTGAGCTATTCAAAATCTTAAAAGACAATGCAGTAAAAGTGCTACACTCAATTTGCCAGCAAATTTGGAAAACTCAACAGTGGCCACAGGATTGGAAAAGATCAGTTTACATTCCAATTCCAAAGAAAGGCAGTGCCAAAGAATGTTCAAACTATCGCACCATTGCACTCATTTCTCATGCTAGTAAAGTCATGCTTAAAATCCTACAAGCTAGACTTCAGCAGTATGTGGATCGAGAACTACCAGAAGTACAGGCAGGATTTCGAAGAGGCAGAGGAACTAGAGATCAAATTGCCAATATACGCTGGATCATGGAGAAAGCTAGGGAGTTCCAGAAAAACATCTACTTCTGCTTCATTGACTATGCTAAAGCCTTTGATTGTGTGGATCACAACAAACTGTGGCAAGTTCTTAAAGAGATGGGAGTACCAGACCATCTTATTTGTCTCTTGAGAAACCTATATGCGGGTCAAGAAGCAACAGTGAGAACTGGACACGGAACCACTGATTGGTTCAAAATTGGGAAAGGAGTCCGGCAAGGCTGTATACTGTCGCCCTGCCTATTTAACTTATATGCAGAGCACATCATGAGAAAGGCAGGGCTAGATGAATCAAAAGTTGGAATTAAGATTGCCGGAAGAAATATCAACAACCTAAGATACGCAGATGATACCACTCTAATGGCAGAAAGTGAAGAAGAACTAAAGAGCCTCTTGTTGCAGGTGAAGAAGGAGAGTGCAAAACTTGGGTTGAAACTTAACATTAAGAAAACCAAGATCATGGCATCTGGCCCTCTCAATTCCTGGCAAATAGATGGGGAAGAAATGGAGGTAGTGACAGATTTTATTTTCCTGGGCTCCAAGATCACTGCAGACGGGGACTGTAGCCAAGAAATTAAAAGACGCTTGCTCCTGGGGAGGAAAGCCATGGCAAATCTAGACAGCACACTAAAAAGCAGAGACATCACCCTGACAACAAAAGTGCGTATAGTCAAGGCTATGGTCTTCCCAGTTGCAATGTATGGCAGTGAAAGTTGGACCATAAGAAAGGCTGAGCGCCAAAGAATTGAGGCCTTTGAACTGTGGTGCTGGAGAAGACTCCTGCGAGTCCCTTGGACTGCAAGGCGATCAAACCGGTCAGTCCTAGAGGAGATCAATCCTGACTGCTCTTTAGAAGGCCAGATTCTGAAGCTAAAACTCAAGTACTTTGGCCACCTAATGAGAAGGAAGGACTCACTGGAGAAGAGCCTAATGCTGGGAAAGATCGAGGGCAATAGAAGAAGGGGACGACAGAGAATGAGGTGGCTGGATGGAGTCACTGAAGCAGTAGGCGCGAGCTTAAATGGACTCCAGAAGATGGTAGAGGACAGGAAGGCCTGGAGGAATGTTGTCCATAGGGTCGCGATGGGTCGGACACGACTTCGCAGCTAACAACAACAACAACATATATAAACATATATATATGAGATTTTCTTATTTTTCCCCTTCTTTTCTCCTCTTACTTTTCTTTCATTTTTCTGTACCTTCTAGTTTTTCTTTTTATCCTTTTATTTTTTTAAAAATTTGTATTAGTTGTGTATTGCTAAGTGTAATTTTGAATAAAATTACTATTAAAAATGAAGCTTGATAATAATAATAATAATAATAATAATAATAATAATAATAATAATAATAATAATAATAATAATAATAATAATAATAATAATAATAATTTTATTTGTATACCGCCCTTCTCCCGAAGGACTCAGGTCAGTGAACAGGGCAATAAATACTAATACAAAGATACAAAAATTAAGAAAAGATTAAACAAAGTGCCCAATGCCTTAGAACAATAAGTTAAAATACGTTAAAAGCAATAATAAAACCCAAAACCCATCAGGCCAGGCCGGCTTGTTCAAACAAGTAGGTCTTTAGATCCCGTCGGAAGGAGCGAAGCTAGTTCTATTATACCAATAGAACTAGCACTTAGACTTATACTTATATACCTTTCCACCGTTCTTCACAGCATTTTATGGGTGATTGACAGAGTCAGCCTATTGCCCCCCCAAAAAAAACAATCTGGGTCCTCCTTTTACTGCCCTTCGCAGGATGGAAGGCTGAGTCAACCTTGTGTCCGTCAGGATTGAATTGCTGGCAGTGGGCAGAGTCAGCCTGCAATACAAACATGCTAACCCCTGTGCCGCCAGGATGTTGTGATTCAGGGTCAGCCTGTGGGTTCGGCAGTTGGGTCGGATGACTCAGATGAGGGGGAGGAGGGGGGTGTTGAAGAACTTGCTGATGATGGCTTTGAGGCTCCGCAGAGCCCCCAGCCAGGCCCCTCCTACCTGGTGGAGACCCAGCTGTGTGAGCCTGACAGTGTGGATGAAGATGACCCACAGCTGGCCCTGTTCAAGGACGCCCGACGCAGGAGGCAGTCAAGTAGGAGCAAGCAGAGGAAGGCTGTGGGACTTCTCAGAAGGAGGCAAAGAGAGGCCACGCCCTGAACTCTTTATAAAGGGAATGTTTGGGGGAGGGTTGGTTTGCTGAAAGCAACCGCTCCAATAGTGTTTCACAGCTCCGGTATCTTGTTTCATGTTTTGTTTGTGTAATAAATTTGGCAGACGTATTCCAGCCTTTTGCCGTCTGTAAAGGGGTTGCCTTTTCTGCAAGGCCGGTAGCAGGCTGGTACAGAACACAGGACTCCAGAATTATAATTAATTGCCTCGCAAGCCTATCTGATCATTCTCTCTTTCCGTCTTCCTCAATGTTAGAAAAAAGGGAGGATTGAATTTCCTCTTTGTCTGCCTTCTTCAACTGGAATAGCTTTGACGTTAATCATAGGATTATCTCCGTGACTGCCTTGTCATTTTTTTTTCTAATATTTTGAAGCCCTGACGTCGATCCCTAGAGAATATCGGACCCTAGCCCACATTGGAAAGACAGTTCTGAAGGAGCAGCGTCACCAAATTAAACGCTTTGATTTTTGTGTTTTGCGTTAGTTTGCTTTGTGTTTGTTTGTTTTACAGCATCCAGAGACAGCGTTGGAGTTGGGTAGCTTTTCTTGGTGAAGGCGTGTGACCGAACAGCATTTGTTGCAGAATTGCAAATGTGCTGCCCGCTTGGAAAATCAAGGGAACTATGTTGCTATGGGGACTGTGATGCATTTGAGGCCCACCGATGCATTTGGTTATTTGTTAAATAATCATCGTCCCTTCAAATTGTTTCTGAGGCTTTTATTGCAAAACAGGGCAGAGACTCGTTTCTGTTTTTGTTTTTTTTTTCCTTTTTCTTTGTTGCCATCTGAGCTTGTTATTGTTGACATCTTTGTTCTTGTTTTTTGCCTCGATTTTAATGTTTTTAATGTTTTTTAAAAAAATAATAATTTGCAAACTGCCCAGAGTTACTGGGAATTGGGCGCCTATAAATTTAGGCAATCAATCGATAAAATGTTCACACGTGGACATATAGAAATGATCAGATTATAAGAGGGAGGGCACTGGAGGAATTCATCTCCCTTTATGTGTTCCTGTGTGTGTGGTGAAAAGTGATGCTTGTTGGCATATAGGCAAAGTGGTCTTGAGATACATGTGTGAGCTGATCATTTCATTGGTCCCTTAAAGTAGCACGGAAGCCCTGATTGGCTAGTACTTAGTTCTCATTGCCTTGCAAAGAAAAGGGGAACACTGGTTCCTTGGCACTTCTCGGTGAGTTGTACGGTTCCTAATTGAAGGACATGGTCATCAACGTGGGATATCTTGATGTTAAATTGATCTCAAATAGCTAAAATGATCCACATCATATACAATTTAAAATATGTGGAGGAGGAGGAAGAGGAGGAAGGAGAAGAAGGAGGAGGAGGAGGAGGAGGAGGAGGAGGAGGAGAAGAAGAAGAAGAAGAAGAAGAAGAAGAAGAAGAAGAAGAAGAAGAAGAAGAAGAAGAAGAAGAAGAAGAAGAAGAAGAAAAGAAGAAAAAGAAGAAGAAGAAGAAGAAGAAGAAGAAAAAGAAGAAGAAGAAGAAGAAGAAGAAGAAGAAGAAGAAGAAGAAAAAGAAGAAAAGAAGAAAAAGAAGAAGAAGAAGAAGAAGAAGAAGAAGAAAAAGAAGAAGAAGAAGAAGAAGAAGAAGAAGAAGAAGAAGAAGAAGAAGAAGAAGAAGAAGAAGAAGAAGAAGAAGAAGAAGAAGAGGAGGAGGAGGAGGAGGAGGAGGAGGAGGAGGAGGAGGAGGAGGAGGAGGAGGAGGAGGAGGAGGAGGAGGAGGAGGAGGAGGAGGAGGAGGAGGACAAAAGCCAAGGGAATCTAGTAATGCCTTTCAGATGAACAACTTTTATTTAAAGACTCACTTTTTTGTGGGCTGCATTTCACTTCATTAGAGATATAGAGTGGTAAGCCACTGATTCATCTGTTGAAATGTTTTGCAAATCATAAAACCGAAGTCCTTTAATGATATTCGTTAGTCAGAAAAAAGTGTTACGAAATATCTGATTTAAAACAAAGCAGATGACTATTCTTTTCCTAATAGCTACATGTAAAATGAACGGAGGCCTTGGAGAAAGATTTTTTTTTTATTATTCTACTGAGAACTATTCTGCTCACATCTCTTATAAGCAAAATTCCTACTGAGATGAATATGAACACAGTGTCTGAATATCCCAGACAAAATTGTCTTCATGCTATCAAGCTAAGTGGTACATTAGATTAAAAAAAATAAAATCATAGGCTGTTATTAGGGCACTTGAAACATCTTAGGATTATACTATCTTTTTCTTTTCTCTTTTTTTGCATTTCAAAGAGCTGAATTAAAAATAAATAAATAAGGGAAATAAGATAAGAACAGAACAAAGACACCCAGTCATTTATGGATAGCCGTCATTCTTCTGTGATTTATTTCCTGGACATAAGTACTTAGAAACCCTGCTTCTAAGCAGATACTAATCAAATTTTTAGATCTAAATCAAAGAAAACAAAATTACATTTGTATCGCTATGATTTCCAAAGGCTTCTTGAGAGAAGTCAGCTGAAATTCATTGCTCCCAGCAAGAAATAAATTAATACACTTGGAATTCATATCTGAGATAGATGATCGTAGTCAAATATGAGTCATCTTAAAGCAAACAGGTAGACAGAATTGTGGGCCTCTTTAGCATTTTTCCTAATGATAGTTTCTTGTAAAGTCTTACTGTAACTGGGAAAAAAAATACTATTTGTTTGTTACTAGCCTAGCTACCACACCATGGCTCTCTCACTCTCTTTTTTTTTTCGTAAAAGAGAGAAATAGTTTGGGGAGACCAGTTCAATAAGTAAACCAGCTGAGTTCTTTCTAGTATAAAGGGATGTCCTAGGAAAACAACGAAAAATCAACTTTTGGACTGTTGACGAGGTAGGGAAAATAAAAACAGACTCTCAAAGGACGACTCCCTTTATCGTATCCGTGAAAACCACATGGACATATTGGCCTGGTCACCACAACTTGAGGTCTATTTGAGGCCTATTTGAGGCTATTGCTATTGATCCCAATCTTGTATCCATCATCTTGACCCTCTCAACCCTAATGCGCAGACATGACTGACTTTGTAGTATGCTGAGTGGGAGATTCTAGTACATAATTCAGTATTTTATATATTACTTAATATCGGATCACTGGCATGGAATTGTGAAAGCTTCCATAAAGCCGGTCCCGTGCATTTCAATAAAATGGGTGAGGAAGAGTTTCTCTGTGAGGGATATTATAATTATTAATCACAACAATTATGACAAAGAAGCCTAATTTAATTGGGTGAGGGAATCTCAGCATCTGTTGATGAGGAGTGGAAACATTAAAAATAGCAACACAAATTGAAGGAAGCTATGGGTAATAGGAGTACAAAGTGATCCCCAGCAGTGTGCTAAATGATGCAAAATTAAAATAAATTAAGTACTTCAATTGGCGTTTATGGGACTAATATCTTGGAGTGGGGGTGGGGGGAGAACACACATAAATCAACCGAGGGAAAATGATTCAGATGATAAATCTGTACCGTAATCTCACTGAATATACTTCTGGATAAATTAATGTATACATTCTTGATTGTCATTAACAGGGTTTAGAATATTGGAACTTCCTCAATCAGTTTTGCAATTACCTTGTTCTCTTCACATTATTGACACGTGAAGTGTTAATAACACTTTATAATGTCTTTATAAATCCACACTTTTAATACTGCATCCAGTTTTGTTTGCCAGAATGTAGAAAAGATGTTGAGACTCTAGAAAGAGTGCAGAGAAGAGCAACAAAGATGATCAGGGGAGTGGAGGCTAAAACATATAAGGAACGGCTGCTGGAATTGGGTATGTCTAGTTTAACGAAGAGAAGGACGAGGGGGGACATGATAGCAGTGTTCCAGTATCTCAGGGTCTGCCACAAAGAAGAGGGAGTCAAGCTATTCTCCAAAGCACCTGAAACCAGGACAAGAAGCAACGGATGGAAAATAGTCAAGGAGAGAAGCAACCTAGAACTAAGGAGAAACTTCCTGACAGTTAGAACAATTAACCAGTGGAACAACCTGCCTCCAAAAGCTGTGAATGCTCCAAAACTGGAAGTTTTTAAGAAGAGACTGGACAGCCATTTGTCTGAAATGGTATAGGGTTTCCTGCCTGAGCAGGGGGTTGGACTAGATGACCTCCAAGGTCCCTTCCAATTCTGTTATTCTGTTGTTCCATTCCTTATGGACTATTGTCAAGATAAAAACTTTCCCAAAGATTCTGAAATAGATTGTCAGTCAGACACCTATCAAGATACCTTTAAAAATAAACATTTGAGATTTTTTCCCCTAAAGTATATATTTGAAAGAAAAAATAATAATAATTAAAAAGATTCAAAAGTCACACTTAAACTCTCACAATTAAAAGGCATGTATTTATTTGTCACTTTTTTTATTCCCCATTATATTCTACTCAAACATGTTCTCCAGAAGGGCAGGAATAAAATAATGCAACAATGCAAAAACCTAAAATTAAGTTTAATTAAAAATTAGTGGGGAGAGAATGAATGGGATACGAACAGCATATTTTATTTGGAGCCTGTTTTACTCAATTATAATTTTTGATATATTTTATTTATGTGTAAAGTCAGCTGCTTCTATAGCAATGCACATGTTAAAAATAATATCCCTATAAATTGAATGTTCCTTCCTTTTCTGCAGGCAAACTACTACTTTATATGGAAGATCAGATCTTCCAGAATCCTGTATGTAAACAAAAGCTAGTGTAGTCTAATGATTAAGGTAAGAAACAAGGATTTGGGATTATATATCATATGTATATAATCGTGTGTGTGTGTGTGTGTGTGTGTGTGTGTGTGTGTGTGTGTGTGAGTGGGCATCATAATTTCATTTTTTTTAATGTGTGCCAGTGTGTTCACAGAAAAATAGTGATAATTAAGCTTAGCTTATCTTACCTTACCTTGTCTTGTCTTACCTTGATTACCTTTCCTTGCCTTAATTACCTTACCTTACCTTATACTCCTCTTACCTTACCTTTCCTTACCTTACCTATCTTAATTCAGGGGTGGGATTCAAATAATAACGGGACCTTTTGTTCAACAGGACCTATATCAATCAAATTCCCTTTTGGGCTGAAAGAGAAATAGGTCCCTAATGAGAAAGAAATAGGAACCCAAACTTTATACCTTGCATAGCATGTAGAAACAACCAGCTCTTTATTTGCAATCGCAAAACGTATATATATATATATATATATATATATATATATATATATATATATATATATATATATATATATATATATATATGTATATATATATATAGGTAAAGGTAAAGGTTCCCCCGCACATGTGTGCTAGTCGTTTCCGACTCTAGGGGCCGGTGCTCATCTCCGTTTCAAAGCCGAAGAGCCAGCACTTGTCCGAGGACGTCTCCGTGGTCATGTGGCCGGCATGACTAGACGCCAAAGGTGCACGGAATGCTGTTACCTTCCCACCGGAGTGGTCCCTATTTTTCTACTTGCATTTTGACATGTTTTCGAACTGCTAGGTTGGCAGAAGCTGGGACGAGTAACAGGTGCTCACTCTGTTACGCGGCACTCGGGATTCGACCCGCCAAACTGCCGACCTTCTGATCGACAAGCTCAGCGTCCTAACCCACTGAGCCACCGCGTCCCTTCTATATATATATATATATATATATATATATATATATATATATATATATATATATATATATATATATATATATATATATATATATATATATATATATATATATATATATATAATATTAATTTTCCTGCCATCCAGTTGCAAACACTCTGGGCACTGTGGAACAGCATAATACAATGGCAGATCTGCAGGTTGCCTCCAGTCGTTGCTATCTCCTTTTGTGGCCTTCAACTTGCCTTCAAGCAATCTGTTTCTGTAAGACAAGAAAGCAAACTTTACAGATCTGAATGTGGAGACTTCTCTATGTGTTCCCCCCCCACCCCCCAGCTTTTCAAACTCTCTAGTTTATTAAAGCCATTAAGCTTGATGTATAAACAGGGGTGGTTATAACCCAGCGTGGTATTGTCACGGAGATAACAAGCTAAAGAAGAGTGGATGAAGCTGCATTATTATGCAATTAAAACTAATGTTTACATTAAGTAATCTTCATACTGTCTTTTTACAGTCTGTGGTTGATTCTAGTAAAGCATTTTTTTTAAAAAAAGGCACGCCTGTCACATTACAGTAGAAGAACTTTAAGGCTGTATTTTTACTTAGAAGTCTTTCTTAGCTAATCGCCTTTATAACTTCTAAGTATATAAGTTACTTATAGTTTCGATATTTTATATGAACTCCAACAGTTTTAGGGTCACTGTTGAGCTGTATTCTATAACAACGGAAAGTTGGCTAAAAAAAAAATCTAAGACGAAAAAAAATGCTTTCCTTAGTGATTTAATGTTTGCTTTTTCTATCTTAATTAACACGGACCCTATTAAAAGATAGTATTTCACAATTATCTATCTATCTGTCTGTCTGTCTGTCTGCCTGCCTGCCTGCCTGCCTATCTATCTATCTATCTATCTATCTATCTATCTATCTATCTATCTATCTATCTATCTATCTATCTATCTATCTATCTATCTATCTATCCATCCATCATATCTATCTATCTATCTATCTATCTATCTATCTATCTATCTATCTATCTATCTATCTATCATCTATCCATCCATCCATCCATCCATCCATCCATCCATCCATCCATCCATCCATCATGTCTGTCTATCTATCTATCTATCTATCTATCTATCTATCTATCTATCTATCTATCTATCTGTCTGTCTGTCTGTCTGTCTGTCTGTCTGTCTGTCTGTCTGTCTGTCTGTCTGTCTGTCTGTCTGTCTGTCTGCCTGCCTGCCTGCCTGCCTGCCTGCCTGCCTGCCTGCCTGCCTGCCTGCCTGCCTGCCTGCCTGCCTATCTATCTATCTATCTATCTATCTATCTATCTATCTATCTATCTATCTATCTATCTATCTATCTATCTATCTATCTATCTATCTATCTATCTATCTATCTATCTATCTCAGATTTTAATGTTTAAATCTAATTCTGTTAGTTGCTTTCTAGTTACAAAATAGTATTTTAACAAATTAACTTCCAGATTCATAACCACTTTAAATCCAATGTTCTTTGCATATTTCCTTGAGTGAAAACTGTTGAAATTAGCTGGTTTTCTTTTTGAGTGAACAGGGAAGAAATGTTGCCCTGAGTGCTTAGGTGGATGTATAACGTACATGGTGAAAATTGTCTCTCAAGATCGGATTCAAGTGTGAGACCGGGTTTGCAAACCAAAATGTTTTTTATTTCATTTTAGTCTGTTATGTGTTGGAAAATCCAGATTTAGAAGCTATAGCAGGCTGACCCAGATGAACAACTATTTGATTGGTTAAATGTAATTGTAGAGAAGGCACATTTTTCAATGAAGAATTTTGAAGTTTTTAAGTTACACTACAATGTCCATGTGTTTCTTGCTTCAATGGTGGAAAATCTTATTCTGGTTCTTGGTAAACTATACCTACAAAGATCCCCAGGCTATGAAGTACTCTTCATAACCGTGTATTTGCTCCTGATTGTATTGATGTGTATTATCTTGTGGAATATTCAAGTGTAAGAAAATGTTGCTCTCATGATTGTTTTAAGTTTTCTATTTCTATCTTAATATGTACTGTATACAATTTTAGTTTGACAATCACAAACAAAAAATGAAATTATTGATTTTTTCCCCAAAAAAATTCTGAAGGGTAATCTATTTTTTTTTCTTTGTTGAGAATTTCCAATTAATAAGCTCCATTAAATTCTCTACATTACCTTCCTTCTATACAGATTTTTTTTTAAGAACCGGGATATTTTAGCACAGAAAGAAAAAAAAACTTAAATTGACCTAGGCTGTCTTGGATGACACAATGCCAGATATACTAAATTGAATTCAGAGTACCAGGGGGAAAAAAAAAACAATGAAATGATCAAACAAAGGTTGTGATAAGATTTTTGTGAATTTGTAACACAATTAATTCTCCTGAAACATGTTTGTATAATTAGATAAATACTAGGATGGGGTTACTCAAGGAAAGTAGCATTATTTCCCACCCCCCACCCCCCCAAGGGCTGCCTTTTTTTGCAATAAAGTTATATTCTGATCTTGGTGACCCTTTCAATATCCAAACTGTGCCATTTGAAAAAGCAAGCTAACTTTTGGACTTAACAAAAATCATTTAATGAACCCCGGCAAAAAGAACAAATTGGATGGAAATGATCTGAGTGGCTTTCCCCCCCCCCCATTTCTTTTAACTATAAAAATAGTCAGTGCAAAGAAAATAGAACAAGAATTTCTGAAGATTTCATTGCCTGAAATTCTTGTCATTAATTAAATGTATATTCTTTTGGTCCTTGAGGGCTTTGGAACAACATAGATGGAACTAGAGAATGTCTGTTATTAAAGCAGATAGTTATAATTAAACTTAATTCCAATCACGCTGGAGCTTTTAAAATGAGGGATTGTGATTCCATCTGCCGCAAATAACACGTTGTGATATAATTGACTTATTTGATCTATGGCTAAAATATCTCTAAGATCCTTGTACATGCTTCCCTCTTCCAGACTTTAAAATCAGTCCCAGTTTTAAAGTTTAGGTTTGCAGCATCTTAAAAAATACATGAAGGACTAAGAACAACGCTAATTGCCAACAATATCCAGACCCACAAGATTATTAGCATCTGAGTAATAATGGTAAAAAAATATTATAACTTAATTGTAAGATACATTGTAGAAAGTACAGCCCAATGTGGTTGTAAAAAGATCAATGTGGTTGTAAAAACGATCTGTTGCTGAGTGAGGCCCTTGATAATGAGCTGTGCCCATTTTTGTCTAGGTTGTGAAGTGAATCACACAGCATTAAACAAATCCAGATTTGCTCATTGTTTATCAGAAGTGAGGAAGGAAAGATAAAAAATGGAGATTATATGATCTGGGATGTTGCAACACAACATATGTTTCCCAGCCTGAAAAAAAAATCTTGATGTCTAAACTTACACACAACCCAGCAAAAATTCCCCAGTGTATCCACAGTTTTCATGGTTAATGCAGAGAATTCTGGGGCCGACATTGGTCCATCTTGCAGTCATCAAGATGAGAAAGTATTCATCCAACTCTGTTTAATAAACTTTCTTTCCTTATCCCATTGCTTTAATGAAGAGTGCGACCGAACGTTCATCCCTACTGGAGATGTTTCCATTATATTGGGAGCTGAAATTGCAAAATCATCCTTGCCAACTGAGGAGGAAAGCTCCATTCATATTTTTTTAAGACTTGGTGACTTCCTATTGAAAGAATCAATAAATTTCAGATGTGTGCAAAATTTAGCTCGCAGTCCCGCTTCCTATCTGTTCAATATTAAATGATTAAACATGAATATAAAGGCATGGATCCTTGAAGTAAAGGTGGTTTTACATCCATCAGCTACACGAAGAATTACATGTTCTGTATGTCAATAGGACCTTTTCGAGATGATAGATACTAAAATGTGGTTTGCAGCATTATTTGCCAGGAAGTTATTTTTATGAGCTCGGTGCATAAAATCTGCTAGTGTTAGATAAAATTGTCAGAATAATTAGGTTTCCTTTTAAGCCACATCACTGAATGAAATGTAGTAATTCCAAGATAATATTTTTTTCCTGAAAAGATGCCAGAAGAGAGGGAGATGATTCACAACCAGCAATGTATGAGACACCCTTTGCTTAAATAAGCAGAACCATACTTATGGCATTAATGGGAAAAGGTAGGCCACCCAACTAGCAGAATAAGGGCAATTTGTCAGGAAAGGAGAGCTACAGGGAAGAACTTGAGGCACGGTCTCTAGGGAAAGTGACAAAAGGAAGGGGAAGACAAGTAGAAGATCTCACGCAGTCTTTCTTGCAAACTTTGTTGAACAGTGTCCGTGTGAGGAGGATGAGAAAACAGAAAGCTGCATTCTGTTCAGTTCGTCTGTTTTAATTCTTATCAATTAGCCTGGCAAGTGAATATGCTCTTGAAATTTGTGCATTATGCTCGGGATTTGGGGATCTTAATTGCATGTAAATCAGCAACATTGAGCCAAGCTTGTCTGAAAATTGGAACGGAAGAGAAGAGAAGAGAAGAGAAGAGAAGAGAAGAGAAGAGAAGAGAAGAGAAGAGAAGAGAAGAGAAGAGAAGTAGAATACTGTAAAAGTAGAATAGAATAGAATAGAATAGAATAGAATAGAATAGAATAGAATAGAATAGAATAGAATAGAATAGAATAGAATAGAATAGAATAGAATAGAATAGAATAGAATAGAATAGAATAGAATAGAATTAGAGTAGAGAATAGAATAGAATAGAATAGAATAGAATAGAATAGAATAGAATAGAATAGAATAGAATAGAATAGAATAGAATAGAATAGAATAGAAAATATGGAATGGAATGGAAGAAGAGAAGAGAAGAGAAGAGAAGAGAAGAGAAGAGAAGAGAAGAGAAGAGAAGAGAAGAGAAGAGAAGAGAAGAGAAGAGAGGAGAGGAGAGGAGAGGAGAGGAGAGGAGAGGAGAGGAGAGGAGAGGAGATGTAGAATACTGTAGAAGTAGAGTAGAGTAGGGTAGAGTAGAGTAGGAATAGAGGTAGAGGTAGAGGAAGTGGAAGATGTAGAACAGAACAGAATAGAATAAAACTCTAAACATTTCCAACTATGAAGAAACATTTAAAAGCAAATGGTTTTTAAAAAGTTCTTAAAAGGAAAAGGATGGATGCTAATCAAGGGGAGAAGCAACCTAGAACTAAGAAGAAGTTTTCTAACAGTGAAAACAACTAACCAGTGGAATGGCTTGTTTTTGTTACTGGAAGGCAAGTCGTGGGTTCTTCATTACTGGACCTTTTTAAGAAGAGACTGGACAACCACTTGTCTGGAATGGTATAGGCCTAGGGTCTCCTTCTTGAGCAGTGGGTTGGACTGGAAGACCTCTAAGGTCCCTTCCAACTCTGTTATTCGGCTTTGACGTTTAAGACTCCTTCCATCCTATTATTTATAAAACAAGAGGGGGGAAAACAATGTCAGGAGCAAAGGCTGCTGAACACACAGCTAGAAATGCTTAAAACCGACGCAGATTTGGTTTGCAAATGGCCTGTCACACCGGGGGGGGGGGAGGGGAACATTTTGAAATGCAATATTGACAAATGCAAAGCAGTACAAAATAGCTTTTGAAAACCTTTGAACTGCAGGACAAAGCTGATGGAATTAATTTTTACAAAGCCTAACCACTTAAGATTAAAAAAAAAAGATAGAAAAAATCTACCCTACCATGCTAAACTAAGCTAAACAAAATGGGAAGCAAATAACTATGACCTTCCAATTTTGTCAATAAATGGGGTGAGCAAAAGAACTGTATTCCCACCTCCCCCAACTCTATGACGTTGTTCTAGACAAGACATAAGATCCCTTTAACAAAAAGCTACTGGTGTTTTCATGGATTTATCCATGCAAAGGTGATATTCCCAAAAAGACAACTCGGCTTTCTTGGGTTTCGCTTCTCACCTGAGAAGCTTCTGAACTGAAGAAGCTTCCTGGAATATAGAATATAATAATAACTTTATTGTCACTTTAAATGCAGGCTAATTGGCAAAATTACCTTAAGATGATATTTCGTTGTACACAGCTCTCAAAGGGTAACTCCCTCCTAATATACACTGCATAAGCATGACAGATAGATGATAGATAGATAGATAGATAGATAGATAGATAGATAGATAGATGATAGATAGATAGATAGATAGATAGATAGATAGATAGATAGATAGATAGATAGATAGATAGATAGATAGATAGATAAAATTATGCATATGCCCACATACACACACATATGTGGCCCAGAGAAACAACATGGTCTAGTTCGGATGTATACATGGCGAGAAAAATGAATCTTGTGAGTTTACCAGACAGGTGGCATAGGGAACAAAGCTGTTACAGAATCAGGTAGTTCTGCTATAAATACTTCAAAACCTCCTCACAGAAGGGAGCAACAGGAACAGACTGTCAAGTGGGTCTGTGGGGTCTCTAACAATGCTTGTTAACATCTAATAAGACTTCTGGGATGAGAATGTTTTCAAAGGGGAAAAAAACCAAGGAAGTCCAGTTGCCTTTAGGAAAAAGACCCCTCGTGACACCCATGGCCTGGATGACTGAGAATGTCCATAGAGTATTATCTGTGCAGTTCTGTTAATGTCAACATGATGTGGTGTCATTATGGGTTGCCATTCAACTACTAACCTAGCCTGATCTTGCTTAGCACTAAACCTGGATAAGCGTAATAGAATAACAGAATTGGAGGGGACTGTTGTGATTCAGGGTCAGCCTGTGGGTTCGGCAGTTGGGTCGGACGACTCAGAGGAGGAGGGGGGTGTTGAAGACCTTGCAGAGGGGGTTGAAGATCTTGCTGATGAGAGCCCTCAGCCAGGCCCCTCCCACTTGGTCACCACGGAGACCCAGCTGTGTGAGCCTGACAGTGTGGATGAAGATGACCCACAGCTGGCCCTGTTCAAGGACGCCCGACGCAGGAGGCAGTCAATTAGGAGTAAACAGAGGAAGGCAATGGGGCTTCTCGGAAGGAGGCAGAGAGAAGCCACGCCCTGAACTCTATATAAGGGGAATGTGTGGGGAGGGCTGGTTTGCTGAAGGCAACCGCTCGGATGGTTCATGCTTCTTAAAGCTCCGGTTTCTTGGTTCGTGTCTTGTTTGTTTTTGTAGCTAAAATTTGGCAGGCGTAGTTCCAGCCTCTTGCCATTTGTGGAGGGGTTGTCCCTGCCTTTTCTGCAGGGCCGGTAGCAGGCTGGTACAGAACAGGGACCTTGGAGGTCTTCTAGTCCAACCCCCTGGTCAGGCAGGAAATCCTACACAGTATGGGATAACTCCATTTGGCTCAGCCAGTAGAAGGTCTGTCGGATTCCTTCATTTTCATTTCCCCCCAAAAAAATTACTCTATTCATAGAACTAGTCTTAATTCTATCACATACTTTTATGCTTCCTTCCTTAGAAAATTCACTTACAAAATCAGTAAAGCTTATTAGTATAAAGCTGATAAGAAAGCCAGCTGCCTCCCTCACATGTTGTTGTTAGCTGCGAAGTCGTGTCCGACTCATCGCGACTCCATGGACAACCTTCCTCCTGGCCTTCCTGTCCTCTACCATCTTCTGGAGTCCATTTAAGCTCACGCCTACTGCTTCAGTGACTCCATCCAGCCACCTCATTCTCTGTCGTCCCCTTCTTCTCTTGCCCTCCACCTTTCCCAGCATTAGGCTCTTCTCCAGTGAGTCCTTCCTTCTCATTAGGTGGCCAAAGTATTTGAGTTTCAACTTCAGGATCTGGCCTTCTAAAGAGCGGTCAGGGTTGATCTCCTCTAGGACTGACCGGTTTGATCGCCTTGCAGTCCAAGGGACTCGCAGGAGTCTTCTCTAGCACCATAGTTCAAAAGCCTCAATTCTTTGGCACTCAGCCTTTTTTATGGTCCAACTTTCACTGCCATACATTGCAACTGGGAAGACCATAGCCTTGACTATACGCACTTTTGTTGGCAGGGTGATGTCTCTGCTTTTTAGTGTGCTGTCTAGATTTGCCTTGGCTTTCCTCCCCAGGAGCAAGTGTCTTTTAATTTCTTGGCTGTAGTCCCCGTCTGTGGTGATACCTGCAGGGAATTACAAGAAAACAAAATATAAAATTATTTATATTTTAAACAACTTCATGGGTTTTCTCTTATTCATAAAGTTAATTTCTTGTTAACCGAATTAATAATCTGACATTTACAGTAAGCATATAAAAAACTAATTAATTTCTCTGAGCATTTCCCCCCTTAATTTTTTGCATTTTTAATCAGTTTGCATGTTTAAAATTAAAATATGATACTACAAGACTCTTTTGATGAAAGAGGAAAAAATCTCAAGAAAGAACACTTCTGCTTTTCCTAGTATTTAAATTTCTCACTATTTCTTATAGCTGCTTCAGAGTAATTGTCCTACCCATTATCTTTGGAAGGAAGATAAAATATGTTTTACAGCATATATATATATATATATTTTCCTAGTGACATTCAAAGAATTTTGAACAATCATAGTTGAGGAATAGTATACATTTAGCTGAAAAATATATCGCATCACCCAAAGGTAACGTTTATGCAACTTTTGTGGACTTTTAATCAACTTTTGATATGATTTTATAGGAGAAGCAAAAATGTCAGGGATACTCAAACTTGGTTGTTTGCTTGCAGACATTTCACTACCCAACTAGGTAATATCTTCAATGCTAGTAAGGAATGGTGTTTGATCTCCTTGTATATCCTAGCAGCTTGCCTTGTTAGTGTTAGTGGAAGTAGTTCATCTTAGGGCTGTTTACTCCTAACTTGTTTGGCAGTTCCTTGATTGGGTTATTATTTACTTCTTGACTGTTGGTCTGATGTTAATCTTGGTATCAGTCTATGCTCATCTTGGTGTTGTTTGCTGGCAGGGATGTGTTTTGGTCTTTTTGTTACCTTTTTGTCTTGTTGATTGTCTCTTTTGCACATAAACAACATTTATGTCTATGTGTCTATTGAGGACCAATTTGTCAGAGTTCAGGCTTTCGGGAATTCTCTAGAGTTTTTTGGACTTGGCTTGATCTAGAATGGTCAAAGTCTCCAAGTTTCCAGAGTGTAAGGCTAGGGTGTATTCTAGCCCCTTTTTAATTTGTACACCAGTTCAATCATTCAGGTTCTTTCCTATAAGAGTAATAGCTGTTATTCATTTTTCTCGCCATGCATATGTGTACATAACCCGAACTAGACTTTTGTTTCTCTCTGTCATATAATATATGTGGGCCTATGAATAATTCTGCATTTATTTATTTATTCATTCATTCATTCATTCATTTATTTCGTCATATGTATGGAGTGTATTTCGTAGGTGGTGATCCTTTGAGAGCAGTATGCAACAAAATTTCATTTTAATGTATGCCGATTAGTGTTCATCCAAAGTGACAATAAAGTCATTATTCTATTCTATTCTATTCTATTCTATTCTATTCTATTCTATTCTATTCTATTCTATTCTATTCTATTCTATTCTATTCTATTCTATTCTATTCTATTCTATTCTATTATTCTATTCTATTCTATTCTATTCTATTCTATTCTATTCTATTCTATTCTATTCTATTCTATTCTATTCTATTCTATTCTATTCTATTCTATTCTATTCTACTCTAGTCAAGTCTAATCTAGTCTAGTCTCTATTCTATTCTATTCTATTCTATTCTATTCTATTCTAGTCTATTCTAGTCTAGTCTAGTCTACTCTAGTCTACTCTACTCTAGTCTAGTCTAGTCTAGTCTCTATTCTATTCTAGTCTAGTCTAGTCTAGTCTCTATTCTATTGTATTCTATTCTATTCTATTCTATTCTATTCTATTCTATTCTATTCTAGTCTAGTCTAGTCTAGTCTAGTCTAGTCTAGTCTAGTCTAGTCTAGTCTAGTCTAGTCTGTATTCTAGTCTAGTCTAGTCTAGTCTCTATTCTTCTATTCTTCTATTCTTCTACTCTACTCTACTCTACTCTACTCTACTCTACTCTACTCTAGTCTATAGCATTTAGACTTATATATTTATTTATTTTATTTATTTATTTATTAAATTTTTATACCGCCCTTCTCCCGAAGAACTCAGGGTGGTGTACAGGGCAATAAATATTGAAATATAAATACAAAAGTTAAAAAAGATTAAATAATTATGCCCAATATAATACAACAATTAAAACTATGTTAAAACCAAATCCAAACCCCAAACCCATCAGACCAGGCCGTATTGTTCAAATAGATAGGTGTTTAGATCGCGTCGGAAGGAGCGAAGGTCAGGGGCCATCCGGAGCTCAACCGGCAAGCGGTTCCATAGGTCTGGCGCGCCCACAGAGAACGCCCTTCCCCTGGGGGCCACCAATCGACATTCTCTGATCGGAGGCACCCTGAGGAGGCCCTCTCTGTGGGAGCGCACTGGACGGAGGGAGGTTGACGCCGGCAGCAGGTGCTGCCGTAGGTAATCCAGACCCATGCCATGTAGGGCTTTATAGATCATTACCATCACCTTGAATCTCACCCAGAGGGCAACTGGCAGCCAATGCAGCTCGCGGAGCAGAGGTGTAACATGGGAGTATCGGGAGACCCCCAACAGCACTCGCGCGGCTGCATTCTGCACCAGTTGAAGCCTCTGAGTGGTCCTCAAGGGCAGCCCCATGTAGAGAGCATTGCAGTAGTCCAAACGAGAGGTCACGAGCGCATGAGTGACTGTACACAAGGCATCCCGGTCTAGATAGGGCCGCAACTGGCACACCAGGCGAACCTGAGCGAAGGCCCCCCTAGTCACAGCTCCTATATGATCTTCTAAGGAGAGCTGTTTATCTAGGAGGACCCCCAAGTTGCAAGAGATGGAATAATCTGTGTTTCCCGAGATGCCAGCACGCACAGCCACTCAGTCTTGTCAGGGTTGAGCTGAAGCCTGTTCCTCCCCATCCAGACCCGGACCGCCTCCAGGCAACTTCATATACCACTTCACAGTGCTTTACAGCCCTCTCTAAGTGATTTACAAAGTCAGCCTGTTGCCCCCAGCAATCTGGGTCCTCATTTTACCAATCTCGGAAGGATGGAAGGCTGAGTCAACCTTGAGCTGGTCAGGATCGAACTGCCAAATTGTAAAGAGCTAGCAGTCAGCAGAAGTAGCCTTCAGTACTGCATTCTAACCACTGTGCCAACAGGGCACCATCTCTCCAGTGTTAGCTGGTGGGATAATTCCAACTTTCCTATATGAAGATGGTACAATAATTTTGTTAGTCTCCCACATGGGAATGAGAAGGATAATCAGGGCGTTAGTTTCCTTTTGATTAAAAAATACAACGTAGTAAATTACCAAAAATAACCCCCAAAACCTGCTAGTGTTTGTATGACAGAACAGTATGTTATATAAATGGCAAATTAATGGGACCCCAATAGAGCAGGTATGTAATTGGGGTACAGTTCCAGGCTTCCTTACCTTGGAGCGCAAATGTCTCTTATCGGGCAGCTGTGGCCCCATATATCTGCAAAGCTGTCTTAGGATTCTTCTGCTCAAAGAAGGCACGTATTATTCCAGCCGCGTGCAAGTATTTTTCTTGCTAAGGTTGTCTCTCAGCTTCTTTATGACATTCCGATCTGCATTTTTACAAAGTTTAACATCTTGGAAACTGTTCAATCCAAATTTATAAGAGCCATTCTTCCAGTTCTAAGACACATCAAGATTGTTCTTTTACAGTTTTCGTGGGTCCCTGGAACCTGTTTGTATCTTCTTAATTTCTGGTTGAAATTGATTTTTTTTTCCCTGTGGGTCTGGCTCCAATGGTTCTCAAAGACTGTTTTAAATCAACCTGGCTAACAAAAACTAATAACTAGCTCAATTCCTCAGAATTGTCTTTACAAAGTCTCTGTTCATTAGGGCTTGAAAATGTCATCTTAAGCAACGTATCTGGGATATTGATTTTTCAAACCGGTTTAAACCCAGCATCCAGCCCAAGAGTTTATAGATTCTTTTCAAATGGGCATATGTCAACACATCATTAGGGGACTGGAAGTTACAACACATAAGGAACGGTTGCTGGAATTGGGTATGCCTAGTTTAACGAAGAGAAGGGCGAGGGGTGACATGGTATCAGTGTTCCAACATCTCAGGGGTTGCCACAAAGAACTGGGGGTCAAGCTCTTCTCCAAAGCACCTGAAGGTATGACAAGAAGCAAAGGATGGACACTAATCAAAGAGAGAAGCAACCTAGAACTAAGGAGAAACTTCCTGAGAGTGAGAACAAGTAATCAAGAGAACATTTTGCCTCCAGAAGTTGTGGGTGCTCCAACACTGGAAGTTTTGTAGAAGAGACTGGACAGCCATTTGTCTGAAATGGTATAGACTTTCTTGCCTGAGCAGGGGGTTGGACTAGAAGACCTCCAAGGTCCCTTCCAACTCTATTATTATTATTATTATTATTATTATTATTATTATTATTATTATTATTATTATTATTATTATTATTATTGTTTATTTATCTTTTACTCATTAAACATGAACCTCAGTCAACTGAACATTCAAATTGACTGGTGCTGATGGTTGACACGGGTTGCTGCCAGCATCCTAGGTATCTCCTTAAAATGTAAGATGTTCCGAGTAGCGCAGCTTTTTGTAGCTTTGCTGGAGTTATTGCAGAAAGCTGCAGTTTCTTGATGCATTTTGCAAAGTTTTTGGACATAGTTCCCAGTGCCCCGATGACAATGGGTATCACTGTTACACTGTTTCATCCATAATCGCACAGTTTCGATGGCCAGGTCACGGTATTTCGTAATTTTTTCCAGTCCTTTTTCTTTGACTCTGGCATCTCCTGGTACAGAAATATCAATCAGCTGTACGCTTCGGTTGTCTACAACTGTGATATCTGGCGTGCTGTGTTCCAAATGATGATCTGTCTGTATTTGGAAGTCCCACAAGATCTTCACCCTCTCATTATTATTATTATTCTTGTTATTCTTGTTGTTCTTATTAATCTTATCTCTTTTCAATTATAATTATGAGATTTTGCCAGACTTTCAATTTGGCTAAATTGGATGCTGTTCCCTTTACAATTTTTGGACATGACATAAAAACATCCCTTCATCTCTTTTCAGCAGTTCTCCTGCCCTTGTGCAGGTGTCTTTTTGGAATTCCCCAAGCCGTTTGCTCGAAACTAAATTGCCATTAGACTCAGTCATCAAACACCAAGCAATATCTCACTGTTGAGGGACCAAGCCAGCTGATGATGCATATAACTCCATCCCCCTAGCTCAGGGGTGTCAAACTCACAACATCACATGACGTGTTGCGACATAGCATGAGTTTTTCCCCATTGCTGGCAACAGGGTGGATGCAGTTTCGGCACGATGCATTCGGCTCATGGGCCAGCAGTTTGACACCCCTGCCGTAGTTCTTCTTCTACAACCAAATTCATATTGTAACTATAGTAAGGTTGTTTATCATTGGTTGGAAACAGGGAGAGCCATCATATAAGCTGCCTTGTATTCTTTGAATACTATTACTACTGCTACTATTACAACTGAAAAATAGGCAGTTTGAAATCCTAGCTGAGATCTAAAGCCTTCCACACACAAAGTGAAAGTACCTTTATGTCTTCAAGATTTAAATGAGGCAATATTTCAAGGGCCTAATAATTTTGAGAGGAAAAAAAGAGGTAGGGTGGACCTGGAGCAATTATGTGGAGCAGCATAATCATGACTGACTTTTCATTATGTTCCGTTCCCCCCCCCCCACTCCTCAGTCTTCAGCTGAAAATTAGCCTTGCTCCAGCTGACTAGCATCACAAATTGTCATTCAGCGTCCATTCCTGAGGCATAATATCAAAAGCCCTACAAAGCTCAGATCATCTAACATTGCATAGCATGCTCTTTGGTAATCAAATGATACAAGTTCACCAGGCATGACACAACTCCATCTGTGCACCCAACCTCACATGTTAAGCTTGCAAACTTGGTGTGAAGGCAATGCAGTTCTCCTCCAATTTCCCAGTGCAATTGTCTCCATTCATCAGTGCAATGCAATCTGTCCAATTAATGTCACCGTGTGCTACATCTAAAGTTGAGCACATTTAAATCTTTAATGAGAGCGCAGCATCTGGGTTGCCTCCATGTAAAATTATCTTTATGTAGCCATTTTAATTGCAGTGCACCATTTGTTCAAGAGAGAAATCTGAAGAGCAGACTATACACATCCTCATTTGAAAGGCTACAGAATCTGTGGAATGTAACCCTCACACTATGTAGACTAATAGTAGGGTCCACTGGTTGACTCGATGTTACATTTGAGGAGCTCTTTGGATTTGAATGAGAGCAAAATGTTTTACAATGCACAACGTGTGTGCGTAGCACCTAGTCTTGTAACATAAGGCAAGGGATTCCAAGTATAACTTGAGGCTCTCCGTGATCTCTCTGAAGAGTATATTTTTCCTTAAAGCTGAAGCTTCTCCAAAATCAATTCTTGATCCTTACCTGGTCAAAGAATCCTTATCTTCTGATGCTGTTTCTTAATTTTATTGATGTAAGCAAAACTGATCAACGGACCTCCAGAATTCCTACAATGTTTGACTAAAGTAGTCAAGGCAAAATTCATCATGCACTTAATTTAGAGAAAATGTGTATGGGTATGGCCAGAGAGCCTGGAAGAAACTTACCAATCTCTATAAAACTCTTTCCCACTTCCATTTAAATGAGATGTTGCAATCAAGGAGAGGCCTCCACTTTTTTTTCTTGAAATGTAGGCAACATTCACTTGTTAATACAACAAGTAAAATTGCTCCCTGAGTCACAGACTCTTCCCTTACATTTCCGAACATCAAGTGTTTTAAAACTTTTCCTCTTGAAAATACTGTGCCATGTTAACTTGTCCTCTGAGAAACACTAAACATCTGCTGTGGCAATCCCACACACCACAGAGAATTCTGTTGTATTCTAGGGATGCACACTCAATTCATATGTAGCACCGGCACTTTTCATATTTAAGAATTCCAGATGAATTAATTAAAGACTTTGGAACACTATTTGACAGATGTTGATCCTATAGTTTACTAAATCCTCCCCTCAGCCCCCCCATCTCTCATGTTCCCT
>NC_138206.1:118850766-118932568 GCF_964194415.1 Vipera berus | reverse complement strand
TTTAATGCAGCTGTATCTTTTCATGGTTTGGAAAATTTGTATGTCAAATTTTAACCTGAATAATATTAACAGGTTGGAGGTCTGGAGTAAAAAATACGAAACAGGAGCATACCTTGAAGGTAGATGTCAGAAATCATAAAGAAATTTTCCTGTTTTGTCAGAAGAAATTAAGTGGAAATCAGGATCAACAACACAGCTAGGTACAAAACAGAATACCCAGAAAACAGAAATAATGCCAGCTTCCAAATATCTTTGGTCCCACAGCAAATCTTTCCCTAAGCATCATGTAAAACTCACTCACCTGAAAATAAGTGTATCACTTTTGAGGTGGGGGGGGAAGTTCAGTCTGTCAAAATTATAATGCAGAAATAAATCTGTTCTAATGATCTAATAAGAATCTGAGGAAAACAAAAAGTGATAGATATATTTTATTTTCACTGCAGGTGGGGACGGCAGCCAAGAAATTAAAAGACGCTTGCTCCTGGGGAGGAAAGCCAGGGCGAATCTAGACAGCAGTTGTCACCCTGCCAACAAAAGTGCGTATAGTCAAGGCTATGGATTTCCCAGTTGCAATGTATGGCTGCGAAAGCTGGACCATAAGAAAGGCTGAGCGCCAAAGAATTGAGGCCTTTGAACTCTGGTGCTGGAGAAGACTCCTGTGAGTCCCTTGGACTGCAAGGTGATCAAACCGGTCAGTCCTAGAGGAGATCAACCCTGACTGCTCTTTAGAAGGCCAGATCCTGAAGCTAAAACTCAAATACTTTGGCCACCTAATGAGAAGGAAGGACTCACTGGAGAAGAGCCTAATGTTGGGAAAGGTTGAGGGCAAGAGAAGAAGGGGATGACAGAGAACGAGGTGGCTGGATGGAGTCACTGAAGCAGGAGGCGTGAGCTTAAAGGGACTCCAGAAGATGGTGGAGGAAAGGAAGGCCTGGAGGAACGTTGTCTATGGGGTCACGATGGGTCGGACATGACTTCGCAACTAACAACAACAACAACAACAACAAATATTTTATTTATTCATTTTTTAGCTTTCCCATCCTGTCTTTCCTCTAGGATCTCAAAGCAAATCACTCCTTCTGTCATTTCTATCTCACAACAGTAACCTAGGCAGACAGTCTGGGCTGAGAAATTGATACAATAACAATAATTTATAATTATGGTAACTATAATTTTCTTGGCACACAGCAGAAGACAAGCAGCATCTCTGGGTGATTGTTCATTGCATTCAGTGGCCTTTCCAGATGGATTCCACGGGAGGCAAGTTATACAGTCTTTTACCAGGTCAGTTAACACCAAATTGTTGTTACATATGAACAACATGCAAAAGCATAGTCAGAGTTACCTTTTGTGTTTTGTTTTGTTTCAGCATCCCAGTCTATTGTTGAGTCTCTGGTGCAACTCGGGAACAAACCAAGATTAAGAAGCAATTTAAGAGGGATACAAATCATCCTGTAATCTCTGATCATGGAAAATAACTCTGATTCTTGAAATACAACGCCTGTGATGGGCTGATGTGAGTTTTTGTTCTAGGCTTACCTTCCTTCACTGACGAAGAGAATATACAGAGCAACCTTGACCAGCAGAGGGAGGATCGTGCCCGTCTGTTATTTCTGACTGTTGGTTAAATCAGAGTGCATCGTCACAGCCATTGAGGTCAGTTGCACACATGAGTCCAAGGAAGACATAATTGGCACTTCTAAGTCATGTGATAACATTTTGGGAAAATACCTGATACAAATGGGAATGATTTGCACAATGACATTTTCAAAATCTATCTATCTACATTATTGTCTGTCTGTCTCTGTCTATCTATCTATCTACCTACCTACCTATCATATCTATCTGCCTATCTGTCTCTATTATCTGTCTGTCTGTCTGTCTCTTTATCTATCTATCTATCTATCTATCTATCTATCTATCTATCTATCTATCTATCTATCTATCTATCTATCTATCTACCTACCTACCTACCTACCTACCTATCATATCTATCTGTCTGTCTCTATTATCTGTCTGTCTGTCTGTCTCTCTCTCTCTTTCTCTATCTATCTATCTATCTATCTATCTATCTATCTATCTATCTATCTATCTATCTATTTATCTACCTATCATATCTCTCTGTCTGTCTCTATTATCTGTCTGTCGGTCTGTCTCTCTGTCTGTCCATCTGTCTGTCCGTCCATCCATCCATCCATCCATCCATCCATCCATCCATCCATCCATCCATCTATCTATCATCTATCTGCTGTCTTGGTCTCCAGTAGTACCAGATCAGATAGCAGAAAGAGCTGAAAGTAGCAGCATACAGGCAATGAATTTCTTGTGCCTCCTTTTTCTGTATCCCTTAAAGCTCCCTGCAGCATCTGTGATATGGCCCAGGCTTTCACCATATGGAGAAACAAGTTCTGAGATTTTGGCTTGCAAGTCGTGCAAAAGTCACTCGAAACTAAACTATCTGCAGCATTTTGTATTTACCAGCAAATTGGGTGGGGGGATGGGGGTGGGGGGGGGAAAGAGGTGTTTCACTGCCTGTTTACTACACAGAGTTATTTTGTTCCTATTGTTGAAGGTGACTTTCACCCTGCTCCTGACAACATTTATTTGGAATTAAGACACTGGGATTTCAATGGAACTTACTTCCATTTAAGTGGCTTAGAACTGCAGCCTGAAAAATATCGGTCAAAGACAAAGAGATTTAAGTTGCAGTCATTCAAGCATCTCTGCAGTGGGGATCCAAGCAAAAATCAATGAAGTGCCTAGGAAGAACTGAACAGGAAAATAAAAAAAAAACTCCTGGAAGAAAAATTTAAAAGAACGAGAATGAAGGCTATTAAATCTCTCTTAAGAGCTGGACATGGCCAAAGGGCTAATGGTCCAGGAATTCCAATTACTTAGTTTATCTGTGCAATGCAGATTTCATTTGTTTTCCTTTCTCTGATGATATTTCTTCTCCCGTTAAAGTCTTCTTCCGGGACCCAGAGTTTGTCATCAATTTTTCACAAGTGCAAACTCTTGAAATACTAAGCGTATTCCTAGGAGAATACGAGAATCGAGAATCATACTTGATTATGCCAAAGGCCTATTTAGGCTAAAGAAAGATTACAACTAGGATATGAAAGTAACACAGTTCTTCAGCAATTGGTATCCAGAGATTTGCTGGAGGTAAATTATAGCCACTGTGATTAGTAGCCTTTGACAAGTCTCTCCTCCATGATTTTGGATTGGATTAAGAGTCTTCTTAAATAATAATAATAAAAGAAAACATAACATTCTCAGTTATATAAAGGAAGGGCTGCAGCAACAGATACAGAGGTGGAAATTTTGGTAGCGAAGGAGGATGTAATTTTTTTATTTCCCTTAATTTTCGTTCATTCATATCCTACCTTTATTATTTTTTGCAAATAACTCAAGCCAGTGAACATATCCAAAAGATTTTCCTCTTCCTTTTGTTCCCCAGAACAACAAATCTATGAGGTTGGAGAAAAAGGGGCTGGCCCAGAATCAACCCAGCTGGTTTGCATGGCAGAGGAAGGACTATAACTCACTGTCTCCCAGTTCCTAACCTGGTGTCTTAACTACTAGACCTAACTGATTCTATTGTCTTTAATCGGCTTTCCCCCCGCTATTTTATTGAACGATTCAACAGGAACAATAACTATGTAACAATAGTTGGAGAGTCAGTTTGGTGTAGTAGTTAAGGCGCTGTCCTAGAAACCAGGAGATTGTGAGTTATAGTACTGCCTTAGGCATACAAAATCACCTGGGTAACTTGGGACCTTTTTTTTCAGCCCAACCCATTTTGTAGACTTGTTGTAGTTGGGGGGAAAAAAATTAGGAGGGAGGAATATTAGGTAGGTTTGCTGCCTTGAGTTATTTATAAAAAATAAAAAGGCAGTTTTTTAAAAAAATAAATAAATAAATATTATTTGGCTCTTCAGCATGAAAAAATGTTCCCTTCATCTCCTGATTTCCCATGTTACGTTTAATTTTGAATGAAAAATCACAAAGTCAGTAACAATAATATCCTAAACTGCGACGGCCAAAACAGGGGAAGTGAACAGCACAAAAAAAGGGTGTCAGTGAATACTTAAGAAATTAAATATATTTAGCGGATCAAGTAAGTGTTCAGCCTCAAACATTTCAGGATCGAATTTGATGGTAGATGGAAAACGTCCAGGGATGCAAGTGCATACGCACACAGAAGGACATTTTACACACATTTTTCCCCCTAATTTTACTTGGTCTCTAAGCCTTCATTTCAATCATTTGGAATATCATTCGCCTTTCTTTGCCCTAAAGCATTTATTCTGAAAAATAGGTTAAGCCTTATTGTCAGATCAAGGCTCAAGGAGTCTTTGTCCTATAAAACTATCAGCATCTTTGTGTTCAAGAGTGTAACAATCTGTACTTGGCCTAGAGTGACTTGCCGTTCATTGCATACCTAAAAGGGCTCAAAAGACTAATTTCACATACACCCTGTTCTTTGCAAGCTTTACTTCCCATTTTTGGTTATTTATTCTGGTGTTGAATCTGCCTTTCAAACTATATGGCTTTTTGACTTTCTTGTTCTCCCTCCCTCCCTCCCTCCCTCCCTCCCTCCCTCTCTCTCTCTCTTAACTCTAGGTGGAGATGGTTACCAGCATCAAATTCCTGGGTGTGCAGTAAAGAAGTAGGTTGGTTTGGTAACTCAACAGTGAGACCTTGGTGAAGCGGGCACAGCAGCGCCTGCATTTTCTGCATCACATGAGAAAAGTTCATCTTCCTTCCCCTGTCCTCACCACTTTCTACAGAGGGACGATCGAGAGCATCCTGTCATACAGCATCACAGTCTGATTTGGAAGCATCCCTGCTTCAGACAGGAAGGCGGTGCAGAGAGTGGTGAGGACAGCAGAAAAGATCATCGGCAGTTCCCTCCCTCCCATCCAGGACATAGCACATAAGCGCTGCTTGAGCAGAGTCTGCAGGATTGTCTGGGATGCTGCACACCCTCTTCATGACCTGTTTTCCTTGTTCCCTTCTGGGAGGAGGGGGCTCTGTGGTATCTGAAGCAGAACACCCAGATTCAGTCACAGTTTTGTTCCATACAGTATTAACATTGTGAACTCTCAAGCTTTATTTTAGATGGACAGTGATTAATATTTATATGCTACTTACATGTAAGGGTGTAGGTCTATACATATGTTATATGTAGTATGTTTACATGTGTTTTTGTACAGTGGTGGGATTCAAATATGGGAACAACCAGTTCTCTGTGTGGATGCCATGTCTGGAAGTCCATCCTGGGCCTGGGCAACAAAAAATTAGCTACCGGTTCTGCCGAAGTGGTGTGAACCAGCTGAATCCCACCACTGGTTATGTATGTGTACACTTTGAGAGCAAGCAACTAAATTTCATTTTTAATGTGGGCCGTTGTGCCCACAATAAAAAAAAAATGGCAATAAAGATTATCTAATCTAATCTAGTCTAGTCTAATCTAATCTTTTTAAGGATTTTTTCATTCCTCACCAAATATATCCCCCATACCAATAAATACTGTATGGCTTCATTACTAGTTCTTCTTGACTTGTTCATTTCAGTAAAAAGGTATAAAGTTTCCCCCGCACATGCGTGCTAGTCATTTCGAACTCTAGGGGCCAGTGCTCATCTCCGTTTCAAAGCCGAAGAACCAGCGCTTGTCCGAGGACGTCTCCGTGGTCATGTGGCCGGCATGACTAGACGCCAAAGGCGCACGGAACACTGTTACCTTCCCACCGTAGTGGTCCCTATTTTTCTACTTGCATTTTTACGTGCTTTAGAACTGCTAGGTTGGCAGAAGCTGGGACAAGTAAGAGGCACTCACTCTGCTACGTGGCACTCGGGATTCGACCCGCTAAACTGCTGACCTTCTGATCGACAAGCTCAGTGTCCTAACCCACTGAGCCACCGCGTCCCTTCATTTCAGTAGAACCTGATATTATAAAAATGTAAAGGTTTGCATCTCCAGTCATGTCCAACTTTGGGGCATAGTGATCATTTCTGGTTTTTTTGGCCAAGGGAGCCAGCTTTGTCCAAAAACATTTCCATGGTCTTGGGCCAGCATGGCTATAGGCTGAGGCATATGGAACACTGTTACCTTCCCACAAAAGTGGTACCTATTTATCTGCTCTCATTTTCATGTTTTCAAACGGCTAGGTGGATAGGAGCTGGGCCAAGTCATGAGAGCACACCCCGTCGCACAGCACTCGGATCTCGAAACCAGGCTGTCAGCTTTCCAGCTGAGCCATTGTGCCCCACAAATCAGAATCTGATACGCATACATCTATGGAGATGCTCAGCCATCCAGGTCATAGTTACCCCAAATGCGCTTTTTTCACAAGGCAACAGGTTTTTTTTTCCTTTTAGAATGCAAATGTCCAGCTGTCTGTAAGGAGTATAAATCCTTCCATTCCCCTACCATCCAGTCAGAGCTGAAGAAGCTTCTTGGATGAGAAACAAAATGTCTTCAAAGAAAACAAGAAAGTCCAGTTGCCTCCTGAAAAAGCACCTTTGGGACTGATATGCATACTTACATACATACATACATATGTATATATGTGGATGTTATGTATGTGGATGTATCCTGACAGTTAGAACAATTAATCAGTGGAACAACTTGCCTCCAGAAGTTGTGAATGCTCCAACACTGGAAGTTTTCAAGAAGAGATTGGACAGCCATTTGTCTGAAATGGTCTAGGGCAGGGGTCCTCAAACTTGGCCCTTTCATGACTTGTGGACTTCAAACAAAATGGAGGCTGGCTGAGGAATTCTGGGAGTTGAAGTCCACAAGACATAAAAGGACCAAGTTTAAAGACCCATGGAATAGGATTTCCTGCCTAAGCAGGGGATTGGACTAGAAGACCTCCAAGGTCCTTTCCAACATCATCATCATCATCATCATCATCATCGTCGTCGTCGTCGTTGTTGTTGTTGTTGTTGTTGTTGTTGTTTATATGTGTGGGGGGTGGGGGGTGGGGGGGTGGGGGTTGTTTGTGTGTGTGTGTAAAACTATAAAAGAATTAAGGAAATTTAAGAATATAAGAAAAGGGGAAAATGTGAAAAGGAAAAAAAATAGAATTGTGACTTCTGCCCTTCTTTCCACGGTTTAATTGCCATCGTACTCTTTCCTCTCCCTGTTTCCTCTTACTTTGCACTTCCCTTCCATTCTCTTTTAAACGTTGTTTACAGTGTGGATGCCACCCTATGTAAACTCTTGATATGAATGGCCATTCGGAAGTCAAACCCTTTTTCCCACGTGCATTTCTAAACCAAGCAAGCGATCTGAATCTCCTTTTGATAATTCCAGACTCCCCAAAGTTTGATTCTGAATGGTGGATGCTTCTGCTCCTTTTCCTCCCCTTGTTTGAGAGTCAAAAGCGCCAAACGGCTTTGCAGCCAAGGAGTAGCGTTCCCTATAGACTTGTGTCTGGGCACGACTGTGCACAATTCATGCTAATTCAAAGGGACTTTGCTGAAAAAGAAAAGAAAACATTTTGAAGGCAAAACAGGCATTGCTAACAATCATGACCGAGGCTCTGTCTATTGAATACCTGAACTGCATTTCAACAGGCACTCTACACAGCGCAAAACGTCTCCATCCTTTAACACATACATTAATGTACACTTTGCGGTTTTGTGTTTGTTTGTTTCTTTGTTTGTTTAGAATCCCAGTTGCTTTTTAACCGGATTTCAAACCAACCCATATGAAGCCACAATTTGAACCTGTGGAGACATTTAAGGCTGAATCTCACAGTGGATTTGCAACAAAGAACAGTGAAACAGAAGCCAATATTGTGCTCCATTCATGAAAAAAATATATATATTACAGGAATGAGTCCTAAAATACATAAATATTTCCCTTTTGTGATACATAAACAGCAGTTCTCTACTTGTAGGGAAAGATAATGTGTTTTCTTGTTCTCCTTTTGACCCCTCTTGCTTTTGGGATTCTTATCAAGTTATAGTGCAGGCTTATATTGCATGTTTTCAATTAATCCTCAAAAAAATGTCCATATGTCATTGGGACTGCTTCTATATATTTCTGGTCACATAAAAATGAAAATAGTTTATTTGTTTGTGTGTTATCATGGTCTGTGCATTGCCCTTTTCCATCCCCTATCTCTACAATAAAATAAAGAAATAATTTAACGAGATAAACTGTGGGTGATGGTTGTGCTAATGAGTGGAAGACACAAAGCATTTTCCATTTTAATTTGGAAATAACAACCATATGGCTCAGGTATCAACACTATCTAAATAGCTTGGTTGTGTCAGCTTAAATTTTGTAGGTAAGAATTTCTTACGTAGATTTTGTTGTTGTTGTTGTTCCACGGTTAAGCTTTGCAATAGCAACATGACTCAACATGCCATCACTAATGTAAGATTTTCAGCTGTTAAAAAAGGGGGGGAAAATTTGGTTCCTGAGATTTGTGGCCTTATCCAGTTTTTTTTTCTCTTATAAGAAAATAAACCCTTCCCTATTATGATTTCAATCATAGGTATTTCTAAAGCATCTTTAACAAACTCTGTTGAGCTATAGGTAAAGGTAAAGTTTCCCCCGCACTTGCGTGCTAGCCGTTTCCAACTCTAGGGGCCAGTGCTCATCTCCGTTTCAAAGCCGAAGAGCCAGCGCTTGTCCGAGGATGTCTCCATGGTCATGTGGCCGGCATGACTAGATGCCAAAGGCGCACAGAACGCTGTTACCTTCCCACCGTAGTGGTCCCTATTTTTCTACTTGCATTTTTACGTGCTTTCGAACTGCTAGGTTGGCAGAAGCTGGGACGAGTAACAGGTGCTCACTCTGCTATGCGGCACTCGGGATTCGACCCGCCAAACTGCTGACCTTCTGATCGACAAGCTCAGCGTCCTAACCCACTGAGCCACCGCTCAGTCACAATTTGCCAATAATCATGGCATTTTCTGCTTAATGTTCTGTTGTGGGAAGTCAGCCCCACAGAGAAGGAAATATTAAAAGGGTAGGAAAAAATATATTTCCCCAAAAGATCTTAGAGAGGCAGAAAAGCATGGCCAGTTTTTTTTTTCTTAATATCCCCAAGTCTCCCCTCCACACACACTCCAAGCACAAACCAGCTCTGTAGAAATGCAGATGTAATAATCCATTCAGGAAAGTTGAAGCTAGAAGATTAAGAAGACAAGGACAACTAAAATCTACATACCCAACCGAAACTCTAAGACAGGACATAATAGGATTAACACAGAGATGCCAAAGGGACACAGGTCAAAATACATGACACAGGAAGTACAAAGCCTCAAACAGGAACAGGAAACAATCTCAAGAGCCCCAGAGGGTATAAAAACCCACTGCCTTCATGTGCTCTCTCTCTCTTTTCTTCCAGAACCATCTTTCTGTCTGGCTCTTCTCTTCAATAAACTGCAAACTTCTTTCTAAAGCAGTCACCATGTTGTTTATTCCCAGCTTTGACTGAACCATGATGAAGACTTTTCCTTCAACACTGTTTTCCTGCTACTGATAGAAAACAAAATGGAGTCACCAAGATTTAGAAAAGCATATTACACTCCTAAACTGTTCAGCAGTTATTTTCCTGCAACCAGAATAAAGTCCACAGAAATTAAGCATACATTATGACAAGCAATGATAAAGGCTGTGTGATTCCAGTTCAAAAACATCAGTCTACCCCAGGGGTCTGCAACCTTGACAACTTTAAGACTTTTGGACTTCTACAAGGTTATCAAGGTTGCAGACCCCTGGTGTACCTCATTCTGCCCTGAGTCATTCTTTGAATGGAAGAGAATAAAAAAACACAACACAACAAAATGAAATGGAGCCTCATGATAAATCCATTTTAGTGTCCTAACAGACAAGCACACACACACACACACACACACACACACACACACACACACGAACAAAAATGTAATAGATTTCATTCTAGGCAACTTCTGCCCTCTCCTCTTTTGCTTCCATTCTGCTGTCGGAGTTCAGATTCAAAAATTTGTTTAGATGCACTCATGACAAAACAGGTCAAAACTGCTAATACATTCCATGCATTTTCACATGGAAGTAATTTAACCAAGCAGGCTTTCATAGAAAAGGATGTTCCTAAGCAGCCAAAATATAGAGGGATGGTTAAGATCTAAACTCTCTGCTGTATAATCAGCAAGGAGGACCATAGAACCATCACCATGTTAACCATCACCATGTTGTCCCGGAATGCATGCATGGACAGACAGACACCTAAACAGTTATTGCAACCTCTACATTCTGAGCCATTGTGGTGCAGTGATTAGAATGCAGTACTGCAGGCTAATTCTGCTGACTGCCAGCAGTTCAGCAGTTCAATCCTGATCAGCTCAAGGTTGACTCAGCCTTCCATCCTTCCAAGTCAATAAAATGAGAGCCCAGATTGTTGAGGGCAATATGCTGAGTCTGTAAACCACTTAGAAAGGGCTGTAAACCACTGTGAAGTGCTATATAAGCCTAAGTGTTATTGATATTCTGTTGTATTCTTGTTATACCCTACTCTACTCTACTGCCATGGTGGTGCAGTGGTTAGAATTCAGTATTGCAGGGTGACTCTGCTTACTGCCAGCAGTTCAGTTCTCACAGGCTCAAGGTTGACTCAGCCTTCTATTCTTCTGAGGTTGGTAAAACAAGGGCCCAGATTATAGAGGGCAATACACTGACTCTATAAACCATTAGAGAGGGCTGTACAGCACTGTGAAGTGGTATATAAGTCTAAGTGCAGTGGTGTTCTTCAGCCAGTTCGCACCAGTTCAGCAGAACCGGTAGCAAATTTTTTGTTGCCCAGACCCAGAATGGACTTCTGTGTGTGGCATCCACACAGAGAACCGGTTGTTCACATATTTGAATCCCACCACTGTCTAAGTGCTGTTGGTATTGCTATTTAAAATAGACTTCACACACACACATACACACACACTAAATTAAGCTGATGGTTGTTTCTATAAAAACTGGATGTATGCATGAGTATGAACATAGTTTCACTCATAGGCATTGTTCAAGGTCATTGAATTGGATCTTCATAATGCAACTAAGGTGAGGTACCAGATGTACAAAATATTTTCTTCTTTGTCTACTGCTAACCACGTCAATTAATGTTATCTTCACCAACCACCTTTGTCTACTATTAATCTTGAAGTAAATAAATGCTTACACACACATACATACACACACACACACATGTACACATGCATGAATAGACTAGCCTTAATGTCTCCTGCAAGCCCAGCTCATTAGCACCTGGAATTTTATATTTACATTCATTATGACCTCATTGTCCTAATAACAAAACAAGAACAAAAATTACTACTAGCAATAGTGCCAAATAATACTAATAAAAAAAGATCACCATCTATTAATCACAATATACAGCTATATTTGGAACAGCTTACCTCCTGTGACAATACCTTTAACACATCAAATAGCATCTTTTTATGCCAAGTCCTTGTGAAGAACTTGATAGGTGGATAAAAATGCCAATTCCAGGCCAAACATCTGGCTGACTATGCAATGAACTAATAATAAATAATAATAATTTGCCATCTAGTGGGACCTAGGATATGCCTTCTCGTGGTTGCCACTACCTAGTGGAATAGATGGCCCTAACAATCTGATTTTCTGGAAGGCCAGAAAGAGCCCTTCCTCCAGGAGCTGAAGTAGAGTGAGATGGTATCAATTAGTTTATTATCACAGACAAACAAACCATACTAATCCTGTACTCAATTATCTTCACAGAATTAGACTGTACAGTATCTTAATATATATTTTGCATGAGTCCTCAACCCAAGATTCAATAAAGTTCCTTTTGAAATTCTGTGGAGCTAGTGCTGTAGGAGCCCAACTGGAAGTCTATCCTAACTTATGAATATTTATGACTCCAGGAAAAAGTGAACATGAAGATTCTTCAGTAATTTTGGATGTTATGGTACAAAGAGAGTCTCTCTATTTAAACACATAAAAAGACTATGTGGATATGTTTACATTGGAGAGTCATGGTGGCACAGTGGTTAGAATGCAGTATTGCAGGCTGACTCTGCTCACTGCTAGCAGTTCGATTCTGACTGGCCCAGCCTTCCATCCTTCCAAGGTCAGTAAAATGAGGAGCCAGATTGTTCAGGACAATAAGCTGACTCTGTAAACCACTTAGAGAGGGCTTTAAACCACTGAGGTGCAATATATAAGTCTGTGTGCTATTGCTGTTGCTATAATTGTTATTATTAACAGAAAATCGCATGAAGTGTTAATACCACTTTACAAGGCCTCAGTAAGGCCACACTTGGAATATGGCATCTAGTTTTGGTCACCATGATGTAAAAAAGATGCTGAGACTCTAGAAAGAGTACAGAGAAAAGCAACAAAGATGATCAGGGGACTGGAGGCTAAAACCTATAAAGAACTGTTGCTGGAATTGGGCATGTCTAGTCTAATGAAGAGAAGGACCAGGGGGGACATGATAGCAGTCTTCCAATATCTCAGGGGTTGCCCCAAAGACTAGGGAGCCAAGCTATTCTCCAAAGCACCTGAAGCCAGGACAAGAAGCAACGGATGGAAACTAATCAAAGACAGAAGCAACCTTGGACTAAGGAGAAATTTCCTGACAGTGAGAACAATCAATCAGTGGAACAACCTGCCTCCAGAAGCTGTGAATGCTCCAACACTGGAAGTTTTTAAGAAGAGACTGGACAGCCATTTGTCTGAAATGGTACAGGGTTTCCTGCCTGAGCAGGGGTTGGACTAGATGACCTCCAAGGTTCCTTCCAACTTTATTATTATTATTATTTATTATCTATAAAAACCTCCTGAAAATATTTTTTTCGTCCTCCTGCTGCCAATAGGCTGATCTTCTGCATGCCCAAAAAAACCACAGAAGGACCAGCAAACATGTACCATCTTCAGAGATTTCAGCTGGAGGTTGAGGCTTCACACTTCAAAGGCCTAAAAAGTGATGTTCCAAATTATTTATGCAGCCTCTATAACAATTCTCTGACCTCTTTCTCACTGTACAGGAACTCAGCTAATTACTGTCACTGCAATTAGCCCTTTACACTCTATACACCATTTCCCCCCCCCATGTCTGGGTGCTCCATCAAGTGCATCTCCTCCAAAGAGCTGTAAATAAAAGGCACTGGCTCTAAATATTTTTTTTTAAAGGTGACAGATGGCACCAGATAACGATATTATGCTTCCATGCAGCATAAGCAATATCCTTATCTCCTTCAATTAAAGGCAAGGAGGCAAACTCTTTGAAGAGTCAACATTGAACTCTGACTCTACAAGAGCAGGTAGATTCTTGGAAAGAAATTGGCCTCATTGTTGACTTACTGGTAGTGCAGTGCAACTCCAGTACAAATGAAGACTTTCATCACTGTGATTTCTCACACACAGCAACCAGTCAAAAGCTCTCCTCTTCAGAGTAACCATGAAAGGAGACCACAAAAATGCAACTTCCTTCACACCTCCAGCACCCTTCCCCTCCTAAGTGCCCCCTCACCCATGGTTATGGCAGTTGCTAGCAATCTTCAAAGAAAGTGAAGATAGGAGCTGATATTCTCCAATTCATAGTAATTGTAGGAGATGACCAGCCCGTGATGGAGGGAGGAGTCAAATGTGTCATCAGTCTCAAATCCCTTCATGCCCACAAGAAATCTAAGTCTTCCTGAAAGTGATGACAATCAACCAGTGGAACAGCTTACCCTCAGAAATTGTGGGTGCTCCATCGCTGGAAATTTTTAAAAAGAGACTGGACAATCACTTGTCTGAGATGGTATAGGTCAGGGGTGTCAAACTGCCAGCCCACGGGCTGGACGTGTCATTCAGAAGCTGTGCCCAGCCTATTGCTGGCAATGGCAAAACTGTCCCAATACATTGCATGACATCACGTGATGTCGTGAGTTTGACATGTCTGGTATAGATCCACCTGCTTGAGCAGGTGCCTGGACTGGAAGACTTCCAAGATCCCTTCCAGTTCTGTTCTGTTCTGTTCTGTTCCATTCCATTCCATTCCGTTCTGTTCTGTTCTGTTCTGTTCCATTCTATTCTACAATCTTTATGTTCTGTTCTGTTCTGTTCCATTCTATTCTATTCTATAATCTTTATGTTCTGTTCTGTTCTGTTCTGTTCTATTCTAACCCTTAGGTCTTTAAATTTTCCTTATTTTTTGCTACAATACATATTAAACACTTGCCATTGCAAAAAAATCAAACACTAAGGAACACTTGACTTAGTCTAATGTATTCATTACATACATTCACAACTATTTGAATTCCATTGACTGTTCCCTACCACCAATTATGCTTTGACTGTTAATAGGTCAGATTCTTGTAGAGAGCATACGTTTGCAATAAACATTTATATCTCTTTGAACTGCCTGGACTTACGGATGTTACAGGGCTTGACAGTAATTCATACTAATATAGAATTAGTGATTAGTGCCCACCAAAGCACTAATGTAGTGAGCAGGAGACAGTCCTAGAAGTTAACCAGGAATGTATAGTTGTGAGTGTATGTAATGAATACATGCAACTAAGCCCAGTTTTCCTTAGGGTTTGATTTTTGCAATGACAGGTATTTTGTATGCATTGAATAATAATAATAATAATAATAATAATAATAATAATAATAATAATAATAATAATAATAATAATAATAATAATAATAATAATAATAATAATAATAATAATAATAATAATTTAAAGACCTAAACAATTTCTCCATAGTTTTAATTAGAGCTCGATCTTTGAATAATCAATTTCTTTTGTTAGTGGGAGGGATTGCTTTTTTATACTAGTGATCGCTCAGAGTCTGTTGTGTGTAACGGATGCTAAGATTTTATATACACGTCTGTGGCTGTTTGTATGTGTGGGTGTGAGTGGGTGTGAATAGATAGTTCTTTCACTATAAATATTCCATGGCTGGAGTCATTTGTTTTATTTTTATAATGAAAGGTGTGGTTATCTGTTGGATCCCCCCAAACCTGGAAAGATCCCATGAGATCAACTAGAGCAGGGGTGTCAAACTCAATTTCATTGAGGGCCGCATCAGCATTGTGGTTGCCCTCAGGGGGCTGGGTGGGTATGGCCAGGGTGGGCGTGGCCTACTGGGTGGGCATGGCCAGAGTGCGTATGGCCTACTGGGTGGGCGTGGCCAGCTCTACATCGTTCGCATCAAGGCTGCCTATGGGGGCCTGGGCAGGAGTGGGACAGATCTGAGGGTCTCTGGCAGAAGGAGGGTCTCTGGGCCAGGGCCAAGGCAGTGGGGGCCGTTCCCTCACTGTTTCCAGGATGGCTTCGTGGGCCGCATGAAACCACTTCGTGGGCCGGATCTGGCCCCCGGGCCTTGTGTTTGACATGTCTGAACTAGAGAGAAGAGGGCCTTCTTTCTTGGATAATGCAAGCTATGGAACTCCACGTCATGAGAAGATTTTATGAAATCTAGTGTGATGTCATTTTGTTGGCAATGGGAAAAAAATCCTTTCAAAATGAAGGCTTGTTGAATTGTCAGATGCTTTTGTGGGAAGTCAGACACCCCCCACCCCCCGCCCAGAAAAGGAAATATTCAAAGGGCAGAATATTATATTTCTCCAAAGGATCTTAAAGAGGCAGAAAAGCATGCCCAGTTTTTTTCTTAATAGCCCCAATTCTCCCTCCCGCAAGCAGAAACCACTCTGTAGAAATGCAGATGTAATAATCCATTCAGGAAGGTTGGAGCCCTCCAGCTAGAATCTTAGGAAGACAAACACCCTTAAAATATACATACCCCACCCAAACTCTAAGACAGGCCATAATAGGATTAACCCACAGATGCCAAAGGGGCACCCTCAGACTCAGGTCAAAGTACATGACATAGGAAATACAAAGCCTCAGACAGGAACAGGAATCAACCTCAAGAGCCCCAGAGGGTATAAAAACCCACTCCCTACTACATGTGCTCTCTCTCTTTTCTTCCAGAGCTATCTTTCTGTCTGGCTCTCTTCTTCAATAAAGTGCAACCTTCTTTTTAAAGCAGTCACCATGTTGTTTATTCCCAGATTGGACTGAACCCTGATGAAGACTTTTCTTTCAACACTTTGGAAACTCTTGTTATTCAGAAACTCGTGATGTGTACTCTTTATGTGTGTGTTTGTGTGTGTGTGTGTACATCTCTCTGTGTCTGAAGCTTTTTTGTTTTAGTAGGAGTTTTTCTTTTCATAGTCTCAGCTTCATCGTCCAAACATCAGGAAATACAGATATGAAAGAGAGAAAAAAAATCCAATCCCACTGTAATTAATCCAAGAGCAACAGGAAAAACTAGCAAACAGACCAGATTCACAAGTTCTGTTTCTCCAGATCCACACGTGATATAAAATGCTTTTTGCCCTACATTACAAAACATACTCTGTACTTTCCCTTTATCCTGAGCAGCTCATGCTGAGTTCCTGGGAAGGCTGAGTATTAAACATCACACGTACCTGCTTGCAGAGGAGAAAAAATAATAATAAAGCACGAATACTTATCTCTTTTTGCATTTGACCTTAATAATCCTATTGGTGAATGATAATGCTTAAGGTTAATGAGCCAATTATTTTGAGACAAGACACATGACACACAGTTGTATTCCGTTAGGTAAATAACTATGAGCGGTCACTGGCTTTTGCATTGCTTCTGCACCAATATATTAATCTTGAGCAATTATTCATAAGGAGGAAATGTTTGCATTTATGTTGTTAATAGCTGATGCATTTATGTTGTTAATAGCTGAATGCCTCAATGCAGACTCATTGTTTCCTAAGAAGATGGGTGTCAGGAATGCCTCCGATTAATCCCAAGGAAAGACTCCATAGATTCAGAGAAAATATCCAGTTCCAAGCTGGGAGTAAGATGCTGGAAATAAAATGGAGGCTGGCTATTTAGGAAAGAAGGTTTAATGAAGAGCAGAATCAACAACCGCATGCAGTTCTGGGACAGCTGACAAAATGGAGTGGAGAGTTGGTGGGCTTTTATGCATACTTTGGGGCTTTGTGTTTGAGATGCCTGCTGTGAAATGTATTTTGACCTTTGAGTGTGTCCTTTTGGTATTCTAATGATTGTTGCCTGACTCCCATTGTGGCTTGGAGATCATGTCCTGTCCTTGGAGCTGGGTGAGGAATGTAGATTTTAGGAGTCTTTGTTTTTCTAATCCCATCAGCTCCAGCTTACTGCAGGAGCTGTGGCTGAAGGCTTTTTGCTTATGAATAGTGTGTTGCCAGTCTTTAGGAATGGATTACAAAATCTCCATTTCTAAAGATTGGCCTCCTCTGGTTTCTGCCTGAGGAAGGGAGACTGGGGCTGCTTTCTGCCTTTGTTAAGATTTTTTTTTCTCCATTTCTCCTTCAGGGGAAATATTCTATACTGCCTCTTTTAATATTCCCCCAAATATTTCATTCTCCTCGGTGTGTGTGTGTGTGTGTGTGTGTGTGTGTTTGTGCTGACTTCCTACAGTACTTTTACTAGGAAGGAACTGAATGCAGCAAAAGTCAGACAAGATCTGAAGCAAAACAAAAAAACAACAACAACCCAACAAACAGACAAATTGAAACTAATCCCAGAGTCCACCCACCCACACAACAGCCAGGCAACCAGAGTTCAATCATCAGCCAGGAAGATGTTTTGGGAACATCTCTGGTCCAGGTGCATCTCTCCTCCTCCATGCATGCTGATCTCAGGACGGTTGGCCTTGAAAAGGTTCAACAACCCAACCTGGCTTCTCTGAATCCAGGCCTCTCATTGCTTCTCAGAAATTTCATTTCTACCTCCTGCATACTTCTCCTCCCAAGTGCCCATTGCTTCTCTCTCTCTCTCTCTCTCTCTCTCTCTCTCTCTCTCTCTCTCACACACACACACACACACACACACACACACACACACACACACACCAGTTTCATGGCATCTGGCAGAAAGCTTGAAGGAAAGTTTTTTTAAAAAATTCCATTTATATCCCGCCCTTCTCCGAAGACTCAGGGCGGCTTACAAGCCTTCATTCTATGTATATGCCTGCTTATTAGGGCTTTCACACACACCCCAAGCGGCATTATTACAAAGTCAGCTTAATTGCCCCCAACAATCTGGGTCCTCAGAAGTGAAGATGTAGGCTAACAATGGGCTGCCATGGGTTTTATTTATGATGACAGGTGAGCCCAGATAACTTGTGGTCTCGGTGAAAATTCAAATTAAAACAGAACAGCAGAGTTAATCACCAGGACCTTGGGAGATGGGGGTGGTGGTATTCGTGAGTAGATGTCTATGGAGATTCTCAATCAGCCAGATCACAGTTGATCCAAAAGTGCTTTTCGAAACACAACCCGGCTTTCTTGTTTTGTTTTGTTTTGTTTTTTGTCTATCTCAATGCTGCAAACATTGACATGTTTTTGCACTGACGATATAAGAGAAAGACTGGTACTTTAATTGCTTCATTTGGGAGGGAGGAAATCACCCGGAAGTTGTGATAAGATTGCAAAAGCCCGCGTACAGAATGGGAAGTGAAACCTCATATGTAAAACTAATTGAATAATGTGATTTATGATGTGTAGATAAGGGTGGGGATTGTGTGTGTCTGTGATGATGGGTTTGGGGGGAGGAGATTTCAGATTCTGACATCCCTCCATGAGTGCCAATGTTTACTAAGACTTTTTAGATAAATAATAGGCCTGCAATTTGTTTGATTTGTCTCATTCATTGGAACCATGACAGTCTCCTTGAAAACATTTCACTTCTAATAGTTCTGGAGTTCTGAAAAAGCTTCTTGGACGGGGAAGCAAAATGTTTTCAGGAGAAAAACCAAGCAAGTCCAGTTGCCTTTTTTTTTAAAAAAAAAAAGCACATTTGGGACATCCATGAATAATTTAAGTGACAGCAAAAGAAAGCTCATGTCAGAAATATTTTGATTCTAGGTTTCTCTTTATGTAGAGTATTAAATGCTGCAAAGATGGGCTTTCCCCAGAATTTTGCTTGACACATTCACATAGTTGTTCCATAGTAAATTTTGATATATTGTTGCCTTATCCAAAAAACCCCCAAAAAACATTCTCCTGTGTGGCCAAAAAGATTTCATTACATGTAAGTACATTCTATTCAGCAACAGCTCCCAGGTCCCTTGAATTAAAACTATTTTCTTGGTAGGTTAATTTGCTTCCTGGGGGGTGAGGCCATAGGATCGCTGATGAAAAGCCAATTTCCTGCCAATTAAGCACCTCCTAATTGCCCCACTGCCCATTTGTGTTCTTTTGCTACAGTGGAAAAGCTTAAATTACTAATTTCCTCTGCTTTTTTTTTACGCACAAAGGCTTAATAGCGCTATCATTAAAGGAATGAAAAGAAATGATCGTGATGATACAGAGATTAAGATTTTGCCCATGGTATTACAAATACCCTGCTATTATGCGAGGTGATGCACGAGGGATTAAATATGTTGTAGATCACCCATACCTCACATTCATTCGGAAGCAATCAAACATTTTGAATGTGGAAGCAAGAGTTTAATTAAAAAGAAAAACAGCCCTTAAGAAATTTTTTGCAGCAATTCTGCGGTCCTGGAGGAGAAATCCAGCTTCACAGGGAACGTTCTACCGTTATCAGAAGCAATCCTTGCCAAAATGTCCACATCAGACTTTGTCACTGGTGGTTCATGCACATATTTGGGGGAAAAAAAGTTTGCCAACTGCCTTTGCAGATAACAAATTCGAAAGGGTGACCATATCATCAAAGGCTTAAACTTTTCAGGAGAATAATGATTCTATAGGGTATAGGGTCTCCTGCTTGAAATATATGCATTTTTTTAAAAAAAAATAAACTTTAGAAAGTGACTAGTTCGTAGATTTCTCTTCTTCTTTTTTCATTCACTCATACTTATGACCATGGTAAAATGATTATAAGGAGTTATAGGGTTGAGCTCTGGCAACGGGAGAAGTAGCAGCTTTTCTTTTCCTCCTACTTTTCCTCCTTGGACAAATCTTCTTCCTGTTTTTAGGAGAAAAGTAGAAGGTAGAATGGAAGCCTGGTTAGCCTATGACTGAGACTTGGAGAGAAAATGTCCTTCTCCCTCAAGAGTAGGGGGTGTCCCAACTTGGCCCTTTGATGACTTCTGGACTTCAACTCCCAGAATTCCTCAGCCAGCCTCCATTTTGTTTGTTAGATTTAAGGGAGGGGTCTTCAAACGTGGCCCTTTGATGACTTGTGGACTTCACTTCCCAGAATTCCTCAGCCAGCCTCCATTTTGTTTGTTAGATTTAAGACAGGGGTCTTCAAACTTGGCCCTATTATGACTTGTGGACTTCAACTTCAGGAATTCCTCAGCCAGGCATGCTGGCTGAGGAATTCTGGGAGTTGAAGTCCATAAGTCATAAAAGGGCTGAGTTTGAAGACCCCTGAACTAGAACCTAGTCAACTGCATAGTTTCCTGTTCGTCTAGAATTTTTTTTTATGAAGTCTTTAGATTTCAGTGTGTGGTAACTTCATGGATATGCCCACATTGTTGCTTTTTTTGTGTGAACTATATGGAACATAAGTTCTCTTGCTTTCTGTTAGGTTTTGTTTCCCATCTTTCCCATCTAACTTATAGCTTGGTATTCCTGACAGTCTATAATCATATAGTAGTAGGCCTAGCCCAGATTAGTTTTTGGAAAGGTTCGATGCAGTTTTTAAGGCACCTGGCTTAAGGTCACCCAGCTGGTTTTGTGTTTAAAGCAGGACTAGAACTCACAGTGTCCTCTTTTCTAGCCTGGTGCCTTAACCATTACCCTATAACAATGCGATTAGAGATCATCAGAAATACTAAGCCTTAGGCTTGATTTGAATGAAGTAAAATAAATCCTAAGAGAAACCTTGTTCTTTAAACCCATGTAAATTCTAGCATATTCCCCTTTCTGACTCTTACCCTCTTTCCGTGTGTTTTCTTTCTTTCGTTTCCTTGTTTTGACTTGCCTTAGACTTGCATTGCTGTTGTTGTTAGTTGCAAAGTCGTGTCCGACCCATCGCGACCCCATGGACAACATTCCTCCAGGCCTTCCTATCCTCTATCATCTTCTGGAGTCCGTTTAAGCTGACACTTACTGCTACAGTGACTCCATCCAGCCACCTCATTCTCTGTCGTCCCCTTCTCCTATTGCCCTCAACCTTTCCCAGCATTAGGCTCTTCTCCAGTGAGTCCTTCCTTCTCATCATGTGGCCAAAGTATTTGAGTTTCAGCTTCAGGATCTAGCCTTCTAAAGAGCAGTCAGGGTTGATCTCCTCTAGGACTGACCGGTTTGATCGCCTTGCAGTCCAAGGGACTCACAGGAGTCTTCTCCAGCACCACAGTTCAAAGGCCTCAATTCTTTGGTGCTCAGCCTTTCTTATGGTCCAACTTTCACAGCCATACATTGCAACTGGGAAGACCATAGCCTTGACTATACGCACTTTTGTTGGCAGGGTGATGTCTCTGCTTTTTAGGGTGCTGTCTAGATTCGCCCTGGCTTCCCACCCCAGGAACAAGCGTCTTTTAATTTCTTGGCTACAGTCCCCATCTGCGATGAACTTGGATCCCAGGAAAATAAAATCTGTCACTACCTCCATTTCTTCCCCATCTATTTGCCAGGAACTGAGAGAGCCGGATGCATTAGACTTGCATTAGGAGCCTACAATTAGAATTTCTCTTCTGTTGTCTCTCTCTTCCCTCTTGTAGTGCTTATGAATTCTAAAAATGAATGCACATCACAAAGTTCCTTATACCTGTAGTATAATAACAGAATAACAAAGTTGAAAGAGATCTTGTATAAATGGCTGCCCAATCTTTTCTTAAAAGCCTCCAGTGATGGAGCACCCACAACTTCTGAAGGCAAGTTGTTCCACTGGTTGATTGTGTTCACTGCTAGGAAATTTCTCCCTATTTCTAGATTGCTTCTCTCCTTGATTGGTTTCCATCCATTGTTTCTTGTCTTGCCTTCTGGTTCTTTAGAAAATAGGTTGATCCCCTCTTTTTTGTGTCAGCCCCTCAACTATTGGAACACTGCTATCATGTCATCTCTAGTCCTTCTTTTCACCAGACTAGACAAACCCAATTCCTTAGAAGGTCCCCTGCTGAAGAACAGGCCAGAGGATAAAAAGTGATGGTAGAAGACCTGTGGAAGGCCATTCTATATTGAAGAAATACTCCAACCAAAGGCATGTAGTCGGGCACAGAGACTGATGTCAAGGAGACTAAAGACCTCCTTACCAGTGGCAAATAATTGGCTTGATCCCTTTGTGATACAAGGTGTCCCAGAAAAATTGCGGCTTAAGAGACAAGTATTCAAGGCAAGATCTCATGCGCTCTCTAAGAAGATGGCTTCTGCACAGGGATGGCTTGCATCGCATTTACTTACTCCATATGAAACACTCATATGTTTTAGCCTCCACCTCCTAATCACCTTTGTTGTTGAAGGAGAAAATCTATAAAGGAGAATATTTATAGCATCAGACCCACAATCAAAAAGTAACAATAGATATGGTTATGTAATATTAGTCCATCAATCCATCGATACATCGATACATCAATCCATCGATCGATCCATCCATCCATCCATCCATCCATAAATAATAGTAGGAAGGTTTTTGCTGAAATTAGAGTAGTGATTGGGTTAAATGTGATATTACAAAGATCCTCTTAATGTCAGGACAGCTGTGTATACATATGCCCTTTGATGTTTCCATCCTCACACTTCCCTTGTGCCAAATCCTGTTCTCCAAACTTTTGTCCCCCCTCCGAACGTGCCTTATGTGTGATCACACTGGCAGCAACTTTACTCCACCCATGCGACTCTGGTTCTTCAGCTATCACTGGCAACTGCATTTAAGGCTGAATCTGAACAACAGAACACATGGCTGTTAACATCAAACCTAATTTTGGCATTTTTGCATTGCTTCCTTATCCTGCTCGGAAAACTGAAAGCTTTCGCACTCTTGAGTGAAAGACGCTAAGAATAATCTGAAAAAAAATAAGGCTTCTTTAGTTACGTTCAGGATAGATGGGGGGAAAAAAGTCATTACACCAGCTGGCTGGTGATGACAGCGAAATGCCATAGCTATCAAAGAAAAGACAGATTTACTATTTTGGTGTCTTTTTCTCCACCAGGCTATTATGAAAAGTCGGGTGAAGGAGTAGAAATGAAGTTTGATGCAGTTAGAAACTCACGTAGGGAATAGTTCTTTGCTTTGAATGAATTCCAATTTCTAGAAACAGATGAATGACATCCTTGAGTACTGGAGAGAATAAGAGAGGACTTGCCAAAAACCGTTACGTATTAACTTGATGAACTAGTGAAGTGCAGACGACTAGAGAGGACAGCAACTGTTGTTTGTGTCTTCAGAATCATTGAAAAGGAAGACATAGCAAACAAAAGACCAGCTGAACTAAAGCAGCTCATAACATTAAGCCATATTCATCTTAAAAACAAATCAGTAAATCCCAGAAGCTAGCATGTTAAACTCATCTTATTGAGGACATCTGTTGCTGGCTGGTGTTGACAAGGCTGAGCCCAAGGGTGGGGTCAAAGACATCATCTGTTTGGAATTGCTACGCTCCCACAAGAGGCCTAACTCCAAATTCCCGTGAATTCCCTTTGATTCTTATCTATCTATCATCTCCCTCCCTCCCTCCCTCCCTCTCTCTCTCTCTCTCTCTCTCTCTCTCTCTCTCTCTCTCTCTCTCTCTCTCTCTCTCTCTCTCTCTCTCTCTCTCTCTCTCTCTCTCTCTCCTCACACAAGTGGAAGCTTCTCCTAGCCTGACTGTTAAGAGCGGCTAAAAGCTATATTACATCTTTTTAGCCTGGCAAGCAATAGCCATTCTAAAGGCAAAGGACCACCAAAATGGTCTCCTAGCAACATCGCAACCCAGAGTAGGCCAGCTACATACACTTCTATCAAGCCCAATCCCGTCCCTCATGTCGTCTTTTGTATGATCTGATCTTCCAAAGGGCAGAGATGGTGAAGAACAACATCTTATCTGCAGGGGAAAAAATATGGCTTTCCCAGGTTAATCAAAATTTATGTTAAAAAGAGGGTGGGGGGGAAGGAAACCTGTGGTACAGTAAATGAAAACTGTCCATCATCAGACCAACTCTTTGGTCTTAGGTGTCTAGTCTTGATATAGCGCAGCCACAATGTAGAATACGTAGAGTTTGCAGTCTGGAAAATGTTGAGTGGGGGAGTTGCGAAGGAGTGGGGGCATCTCAGTGATAGAAAGGACATGTGAACAGGTCTGTATAGAGATTCAGAGGCAGAATAGACAGAATCATTTGCTTAAGTGCTGCTTGACTTTGCCAAGTCATCTATACCTTCTGCTAGGCAGCCAAAAGTTGCCTCCATTTTTCTCCCAGGTAGGTTGACAAAAACAAATAACAAGAGGCAGAAATGTATTCCACAGGCACAGACTTCTTCCTTTGATGAAAGCTTAAAAGGGCCCACATGATATTGGAGAAAGCATCAAGTCCAGGAAAAGAGTTCTCCTGTTCTCATTGGCATGAGTCAACCAGTCTAGAACAAAGGTCCCCAACCCCCTTAGTTCTGGAAAAACTAAGGTCATTAACTGAGGAGGGGTGGGGAAGACAGAATCCCCCCTTCCCTCTGAAGTCTGTTAATATTATAAAGAAAAATGATATGAATAGGAAGGAGGCAATCTATAAAGGAGGATATTTATAGCATCGGACCAACAATCCAGAAGTAAACAATACCCCAAATAAGGAACTGCCAAACAAGGTAAAAGTAAATAGTAAAAAAAGCCTAACCAAGATCATCCCCATCAACACTGATAAGGCAAACCAATATAATATAAGCTAAGAGTGAACCCAATTCCCTACTAGCAGTGATGATGTTACCTAGTATGGAATGTCTGCAAGGAAACAGCCAAGCTCAGACAGCACGGAAGACCTCTTGAAGAAGACAATTTCTATCCATTTTCTATCCCCTGTTCTAACTTGTAAATATGAAGTGCTTTTAATTCTGTGTGTGACCAGCCATACGCTAAATAAATAAATCTATCCATTTTTAAACCTTACATGCCCTATTGTTGTTAGAATAGAATAGAGCTGGAAGGGACCTTGGAGGTCTGCTAGTCCAGCCCCCTGCTCAAGCAGGAGATCCTATACCATTTCAGACAAGTGACTTTCTAGTCTCTTCTTAAAAACCTCCAGTGACGGAGCGCCCACGATTTCTAAAGGCAAGCTGTTCAACTGGTTGATTGTGCACACTGTCAGGAAGTTTCTCCTGAATTCCAGGTTGCTTCTCTCCTTGATCAGTTTCCAACCATTGTTTCTTGTTCTGCCCTCTGGTGCTTTGGTGATCAACCTGGCCCCCTCGTCTTTGTGTTGTTGTTGTTGTTAGTTGCGAAGTCGTGTCTGACCCATCGCGACCCTATGGACAACGTTCCTCCAGGCTTTCCTGTCCTCTACCATCTTCTGGAGTCCATTTAAGCCCACACCTACTGCTTCAGTAACTCCATCCATCCAGCCACCTCATTCTCTGTTGTCCCCTTCTTCTATTGCCCTCAATCTTTCCCAGCATTAGGCTCTTCTCCAGTGAGTCCTTCCTTCTCATTAGGTGGCCAAAGTATTTGAGTTTTAGCTTCAGGATCTGGCCTTCTAAAGAGCAGTCAGGGTTGATCTCCTCTAGGACTGACCGGTTTGATCACCTTGCAGTCCAAGGGACTCGCAGGAGTCTTCTCCAGCACCAGAGTTCAAAGGCCTCCATTCTTTGGCGCTCAGCCTTTCTTATGGTCCAACATTCACTGCCATACATTGCAACTGGGAGGGCCATAGCCTTGACTATACACACTTTTGTTGACAGGGCGATGTCTCTGCTTTTTAGTGTGCTGTCTAGATTTGCCATGGCTTTCCTCCCGAGGAGCAAGAGTCTTTTAATTTCTTGGCAGCCCCTCAAATACTGGAATACTGCTATCATGTCACCCCTATTTCTTCTAGCCAAACCCAAGTCCTGCAGCTGTTCTTCATTGTTGTTGTTTTCTTCTGAGAGCTTAGGCAATGCCCTCTCTTTTTTTTTCCTCCGCAACAAAGACCCTGTGAGATAGTTTGGGTTGAGAAAAGAGTGACCCGCCCAAAGTCACAGTGAGCAACCAGTTTTTTCATCTTCATTTGGGTTGGTCTACAACTGAAGGAAAATTAAATGGGCTCACCTTTACTGCTGCCTTAAGAACTGTCCTAGCAACTGATCTGCAAGGTAGGTCTAACCAAAATGTTGTGACTGGCATAAAGTCCGGCCAATTAGCATTCTTTATTTATTAACACCCATTTCACTGACCAGCAAATCTGAGCTGCTGATGGCTGAAAGAATCTTCTCAGTCTTAATTCAGCATACAGACTCTTGCTTTGAATCAACGTGTTCCCTCCCCATGAAGAGCAGAATAACAGAGATGGAAGGGACCTTAGAGGTCTTCTAGTCCAGCCCCCTGCTCAAGCCGGAGAAACTATACCATTCCAGACAAGTGGCTGTCCAGTCTCTTCTTGAAAACTTCCAGTGTTGGAGCATTCACCGCTTCTGGAGGCAGGTTGTTCCACTGGTTAATTGTTCTCACTGTCAGGAAAATTCTCCTTAATTCCAGGTTGCTTCTCTCCTTGATTAGTTTCCATCCATCATTTCTTGTCCTGCCTTCTGGTGCTTTTGGAGAATAAGTTGACTTCCTCTTTTTTGGTGCCAGTCCCTTAGAAATTGGAACGCTCTCATGTCACCCCTACTCTACCTTTTCATTAAAATAGATATACTAGACGTGAAGACATGCAAGGACAGCACTTGCCTATGAAGTCAGCAAGAGTCCACATGACTGAATGGCTAAAACAATAGACATGAAGAAATGCAAGTATCTCAAGTTTTCAACATGGAGTGGTTAAGCTCTCGTTTTGCATTACCCATTCTCTCCAACACCTCCGTTATTCCTAGATCACTCAACATTCGCTTCCTTCAACCGAATGCATAATCACCCTTTCTCCGGATAACCTTGCCCTTTGGGTGACAGGTTTGCTTATGTATAGATTGATTGTGAGAATGGACTCCATCTTCCTTGTTGAATGAAAACAATGAAAATCATTTAGACATTTATTCCAGCATTTGTCTGGCTTTCATTCAAACAAAGGATATTCATTGCACCCAAATCAGCTTTAAAGTGCATCTCACTTGAAAGCCTACGGTGCTTTCCATAAACGGATGGCTCAAATATCTCAGTATATGCTATGCAACTCTCAGCTATATTTTATTTGGATTTAAGGCCAAATAAGATTTATTTGGAGATGTATATATGTATGAATGTATGTGTGTGTGTGTGTGTGTGTGTGTGTGTGTGTGTGTGTGTGTGTGTGTGTTTGTGTGTGTGTGTGTGTGTGTGTGTGTGTGTGTGTGTGTAATTGGGAATTGCACCCTTGCTCTCCCTTGCAGTAACCTTAAAATGGTCATCCAAAAGGCTCTAAAACAGGGCTTTTCAACTTTTTCACCCATTGTACCAATTTTAGGATATGGCAACATCCGAGTACCACCTAGTCGCCTAGCAAGCTGTCAAAAACTTGATGACAAAATAAAAGGAAAAAAGCGATGAAGTACAGGTAGTCCTTGACTTACAACAGTTCGCTTAGTGACTATTCAAAGTTAGAAGGGCACTGGAAAAAGTGCCCCCCAAGCCACAGCTGAGCAAGACATCTGCCTGCCCTCCCAGTGGCGCTCTTCCTCCTGTCCGAGGTTTTCATTGTTGTGAGCATTTCTGTTGAGGATTGGCAGTGGGGTTGGGATGGGGAGTTGTTTGGTTTTTATTCCCTCCATCTGCTAGGTGGTTGCAGCAGTTCTGGTCACTTCTCATGACCATGGGACACTGTGACCGTCATAAATATGAATCAGTTGCCAAGCATCTGAATGTAAATCACAAGACCCTGGAGATGCTGCAACATTCCAGCTGACCGGTGCTTCTTCTAGGCTCAGCTGAAATGTCAGGATCAGCGCCAAGCTCCAGCTGGATCCTGGTGCTGATCCTGCCGCTTCCACTGAGCCCTGACAGCCCTGAAGAAGTGCTGATCCTGGCTCTTCTACTGAGCCCTGACAGTCCTGCAGCTCCAGCCGTCTCTCGCTCAGGCTTGTGCGGTGCTGCCGCCGGTTCAGCTCATTCACTTCCCCCACTACCACTTTTCCAGGATGGTCACGTACCACCTGCCAGGTGCCAATGTACCACAGGTGGTACCTGTACCACTGGTTGAAATGCCCTGCTCTAAAAGCACAGGTATTTTGAAGAACTGAGAAGAAGCTCGTTGACTGTCTTGCGACACAGTGAAAGCAGCTTCTCAACTTAATACTGAGAACACCTCATACAAGGAAGCGTAAGAAAGTCATTAGTAGATTATTATTTTTTAGACATTGCATGGTGCTTTTATCTGCCTTCTTCAGACCTGAAGCTTAGTCTCACCCACATAACATAATCCTGTGCATTATTGGACAATTATTAATATATATAGTTGGGAACAGAATGCCCTTAATTTTTATTTTATTTTATTTTGGATCCTGTGGCTACAGCACAACAGAATGAAGCTACTGTTTTTAGACTCAGCTTCAGTCCTTTGGAATATCTAGCTGACCACTAGATGAACTTGAACTTGGACTACATCAGGGAGATAAAAGCTATCTCCGTGGACTTCATGGAGTGGTTTGACCTGAGTGCATGCAATTCCCAAGAATAGGCAAGTCCAATACTTCAACTCTATTCCTGCATTGTGGGAGGGTTAAGGGACAAAATGTCATCCACCTGCTATATAAGATAAGGAAAACAGGACTAAATCAGTCTCTGTTTGGACACAGACAGGCAAGACACCAGAATATAAACAGACAGCAAACAGCACTCCTTACTAGCACTCATGATGTTACACAGTTGGGGTCATGAAACGTCTTCAAGAGAAACAAGCAAGCTCAGAGAGCACCAAGGACCTCTCACTTTAGGAACTATGTTTTGGAGGTACAAAACAGCCTATACATCTATCCATATTTAGTGTGGAAAGAAAAAAAAACAACAACAACTGGGGAGATACCTTTCAAATAATGAGTATTAAAATTCTCCTGCCCTAAAGAGCTTGCACAACTCGGCTAGGGCTTTTTTTTTAAAAAAAAAATCACCAACGCAATCTGTAGATTAATCCCTCCACATATGTTAAATTGCATTCTTTCCCACTGGGTGACCAAGCCAAAGCCGAAACGAGTCTCTTCAGGAAGCAATGCTGTGCCTGGAATAAGAAGCTTCCTATTTGTCCCAGAGTACAAACTCACACCCGTACAAAGTATAAAAATGCCCTCAAGTCAAGCTCGAGGAGTTACTTACCTTTCTTAGTAACGGTTTCCATGCAGCTGTCTGATGCTGTGTTGAAAAACTGCCAGTGCTTTTTTTCAAGATGCTTTTCAAATTTCTTAGTCTAGCTCGCAGCTGTGGTATTTTCAAGTGGTCCTCTATCTGCATAGTACGGTAACCAGGCCTGTATCCATCCTGTTACCTATGAAGACTGACTAAGGTCAAGGCAAAAGCCCCAATAATAATAATTTGTTATTATTAAAAATAATAATAAGCAGACAGGACATGCTACATAACATGCCCGACATCAACTGTTCATTAGAAAGACAAAAACAAAAACAAAAGTGGATAGTATCTGGGGACAACAGAAGAGAAGAGATGGAACAAAGCAGGGCAGAAAAGTCACTCTACCCTAACCCTAACGCTAAGTGGAATTTTCCTCCAAATGAGATTTTCCCATGTATTTTACCAGGAAACATAGATTGGGCAAGCTAGAAAAGTCAGTGCCCTCCTAACCATACCCAAGCAGTCTGAATTTGTTGGCAATGTCCATTTTGCACTACGAGTTTATGGTGACCTAACCTAAGTGGAATTTTCCTCCAATGGGACTTCCCATGTACTTTATCAGGAAAAAGAGATAGGGCAACTAGAAATGTCACCACACCCAAGAACTCCGAGTTCATGGGCATAGTCCATTTTGTTCTCCAAATCCATGGTGATCTAATCCCAACCCTTATTGGATTTTTCCCAAAGGGATTTTCCCATATATTTTATCAGGAAAAATAGATCGGGCAGACTAGAAAAGTCAGTGCCCTCCTAACTATACCCAAGCACTCTGAGTTTGTTGGCACAGTCCATTTTGCTCTCCGGGTTCATGGTGACCTAACCCTAACCCTAAGTGGAATTTTCTTAAAATGGAATTTTCCCATGTATTTCATCAGGAAAAATAGATAGGGCAGGCTAGAAAAGTCAGTGCCCTCCTAACCATACCCAAGCACTCCTAGTTCATTGGCACAGTTCATTTTGCTCTCCGAGTTCAGGTTGACCTAACCCTAAGTGGAATTTTCCTCCAATGGGATTTTCCCATCTGTTTTATCAGGAAAAATAATTCAGGCAGGCTAGAAAAGTCAGTGCTCTCCTAACCATACTCAAGCACTCTGAGTTCATTGGTACTCTCCATTTTTCTCTCCGAGGTCATGGTGACCTAACCTTAACCCTAAGTGGAATTTTCCTCCAATGGGATTTTCCCATGTATTTTTTCAGGAAAAATAGATTGGGCAGGCTAGAAAAGTGAGTGCCCTCCTAACCATATCCAAGCACTCTGAGTTCGTCGGCACAGTCCATTTTCCTCTCCAAATTCATTGTGAACTAATCCTAATCCTAACCCTAACCCTAACCCTAACCTTAACCTTAACCCTAACCCTAAGTGGAAGGAGAAGATGAGAAAATACAAAGACCAATAGAAATAAAACTACTGTGGCAAAAGAAAGCAAAGCTAGAACCAATAGGTTTCTTTGGTGCAATTCCATAACAACTGGAGCATCACGGCAATTGACAAAATCACCACCAGTCAATTGCAAAAGGCAGCTTTACTTGGAACTGCTTACATCCTGTGGTGATACCTGTAACACCATCAAAACATCCACTTCTGCCTATTCCAGGCCCTTGGGAAGGACCTGATAGGTGGACCTAAAAATGCCAAATCCAGTCTGACTATTGCAATGAATCACAATTTATACCTAGGAAGGAAACCTAGATATAAATTCATCTATGAAGTATTCAAATCAGTTTTGGATTTCTCCTGATCTATATTTATCCCAATGTAGTTTAAGCTACATGTGAAGAACATAGAAAGAATCAGGAATCAAACCAGGTGACATTACATATATGCCATTGCCATAAATATATAAATGAATGCATGCTTGTGAGTATTTGCACACAGGCACACAGACACGCACGCACATACACACACACACACACACACATGCACATAGGCACTAACATATTCCCGCTGGCATAATATTTCTTAGGATAAATCCAACAGTTTTCAAAGCTGCAATATCTATGGAAATTCTCAGTCATCCAGAGTCATAGTTATCCCAAAGGTGCATTTTTCACAAGGCAACTTCGTGTTGTCCAGTTGCCTTCTGAAAAAAGGACCTTTGGGATATCAAGGCTGGAATGTTTAAGAGGAAGAGCAACGGATTGAAACCATTCTTGTATGGACTTACAACTTATACTTTTGTCTTGGTCTTTCAACACTTTAGGAAATTCTTCCCTTTACCCAGAAAAGGATAATTAGGACCCGTAAGTTCCAACATTATTGCTTATCCCTGATAATGCCCTTGGATCATCTGATCCATCCCCTAAAGGCAAAATCTGTCTTGCACTGCCTTTCTAAGTACTTCACACTGGGACAAGAAAATAATGGCCACTTTCTCTTTGATCATACTAAATCCAGCGCTCATGTGGATTTCTTTCACACTAATCAGATGCGGCAGTTCACTTGTAAAGCAGAGAGTAGAAAGTGAAGCAAAACATTGTAGTCCTTAGACGTGTCAAGCAGTTTATTAATTTTGGAGACTGTAAAAGGCACCGAGTCAATAGATGCCAAATTGGGTCATTTTTCCTACTGGATGGATGCTCTGTTGTTTTCCACTTGGGCAAACTGCAATAATGAGGTGTCGGAAAGTTGTTCCCTTCTGAACTTTCCAACTGGCCCCATACCAGTTAATTAATTAGTTAATGATGGATCAACAATGTCTGCCTCTTAGCAGGTGTCAGCAGCTGGCTGTCTTTTTCTGATCTCAGAAGCTAAGCAGGATCATGCCAGGTTAGTACTTGGATGAGAGATTAGAATAGAATAGAGCTGGAGGGGACCTTGCAGGTCTTCTAGTCCAGCCCCTTGCTCAAGCAGGAGAACCTATACCATCTCAGACAAGTGACTGTCTAGCCTCTTCTTAAAAATCTCCAGTGATGGAGCGCCCAGGATTTCTGAAGGCAACTTCTGTTCCACTGCTTAATTGTCCTCACTGTTGGGAAGTCTTTCCTTAATTCCAAGTTGCTTCTCTCTTTATTCAGTTTCCAACCATTGTTTCTTGTCCCGCCCTCTGGTGCTTTGGAGAATAATTTGACCCCCTTTTCTTTGTGGCAGCCCCTCAAATACTGGAACACTGCTATCATGTCTCCCCTATTTCTTCTTTTCTTTAGACTAGCCAAACCCAAGTCCTGGAACCGTTCTTCGTATATTTTAGTCTCCAGGCCTTGGATCATCTTAGTTGCTCTCCTTCCCCCCCCCAAACTCTTAATAACTTTTTTTTTTGCAGTATAGGCTCAGGACAAGAAAGGAATATTTAATTTTATTTTTTAATTCCCATTTATATCCCGTCCTTCTCCGAAGACTCCGAAGACTTACAATCTAAAGCACAAATCAATGTGCTTAGCAATAGCCTTCATTCTATGTATATGCCTGCTTATTAGGGCTTTCACCCCACCCCCCAAGCAGCATTATTACAAAGTCAGCTTATTGCCCCCAACAATCTGGGTCCTCATTTTACCTACCTCGGAAGGATGGAAGGCTGAGTCAACCTTGAGCCTGGTGGGATGCGAACCTGCACTAATTGCTGGCAGCTGGTGTTACTTAAGGAGGCATTAGCCCACTGCTCCACCAAGGCTCTTGATAGAAATAGAAAGAAAGAATAGATCCAGGGGTGGGGGGAAAAAAACTTTGTTGCCAAGAAAACTGGAGAGGCTTGCCTGTTGAATTACTGGGATGGGAGATGAATCTGAAATTCTCTTTATTTAAACATAATGGTGAATGGGATTCTATGAGCAATATTACACTTTTTGGACAGTCAACATTGTGCATGTGTATGTAGGAACTTTCTTCACAATGTAGACTGAAGATAGAGAGGAATCTTCTTTCTGGCCAATTAGAACAGTGACACCCCCCCCCCCAACTTTTGGGGCCATGGACTGGAGGGGGTGTATGCTGCCTGCATCCCACGGATGGGGTTTCCTTGTTTCCTGGAGAAAAAAAACCCAAACAAAGGACTCCTAGTGACAGACCACCCACTCAAAACAGGGGTCAATTAATCTCACATAAAGTAAACCCAGTGCAAGAGGACTTGTCTTGAATCAGCAGTGGCTGAAATATTGCCTCTTCATTTCCTTAATGCATGTCATTTATCTGAAGCTGCTATCATTTATCTGTCTGTCCCTGAATGCAGACAATCCGAGTAATTTCCAGAAAATCAGGTTGTGTGCGTGTGTCGAGGAGTACATCTGAAAAGGAATGTGATGAAACAACAAGGCAGTTTGTTTGACAGGGGGGAATTGAGTGAGAATTATACATAACTGTGTGTGGGGGGGGGAGAGTTAGAGCAAGTGGATAACTTTGTGAATATTGATAGTAAGACTACTAGTCTACAGATGTCTTGTGTGTGTTTATAAACTTCCATTGGGTGAAACACTGCATCATGGGGCAAAAACCTGCCGAAAAAGATCCCTCAAATAAGCTAAGATACCAAATTCCAGAACCAGTGGTGGGATTCAAATTGGTGAACAGCCAGTTATATATATAACTGGTTAAAATAATAAAATATCTCTAATGCCAGCAATATTGATTGTGCTGTACTAACAGCTACAGCCACTTGGATGGAGGTATTTTTTTGATATCAAAGGTGTCTGGAAAGTGACTAGCAATTATTTAAACTTTTTTTTTGAATTAATCAGGAACATATACAATCCTGGCCATAGGAAAATTCTATACAGTGGTTATTATTTTAACAGCCCAAACAAGCTATACTATTCCTCTGCCAATAAAAGTGAGTTAATAAAGATCGTTTTATCCAATAATGGAAACATAAGGAGTTTTAGCAACAGGGAATGTGTGTCTGCTGAATTTATGACACTACTTTTTCTGGGAAACATAACCCAAGCTTTTTTTATGGGTGGTTGTTTTTTTTTGGACAAAATGGATTTGATGAAATTGATATGCTTTGCAGGTATAACTGATATATACCATCCCATGTTGTTCAGTATTTTTTTTCTCATGTTTATTACCTCTTTTGCCATAAAATGGAGGTCTGAGAAAGAAAAGGGCTGGAGAAATTACAACAAAATGAATCATCTGTTTTATGGCCCGCATATTTCAGAATTTTTCTATCCTATGAAGGAATACACCTTTTTATTCATCTAGGACCTTACCAGATGGAACTCGTTAATTTATGTGTAGATTGCTTTGAAAGTTGGCCAGTAGTTATATTTTTCTCATAGTCCTGTGCCAAATTAGAAATAGAAAGAAAGAAGAGAGAGAAGAATAAAATCTTCCATTGCACTATTGAAGAGAGTTGCAGTTATCTAATCATTCAAATCATGAGGAAACCGGAGAAGAGATATAGGTCTCCACCCAAAAGTGAGACATTGCTTTAAATTTCATCTCTTCTTTGAGCGTATCTTGTAGGGTTGCTGCTAGGATGAAAGGAAGGAAGAAGGACTAGATATGGATGGATAGATGATAGATAGATAGATAGATAGATAGATAGATAGATAGATAGATAGATAGATAGATAGATAGATAGATGATGGTAGGATAGATGATAGATAGATAGATAGATAGATAGATAGATAGATAGATAGATAGATAGATAGATAGATAGATAGATAGAGCTAGAGATAGATAGAGCTAGAGGTAGAGGTAGATAGAGATAGATAGATAGATAGATAGATAGATAGATAGATAGATAGATAGATAGATAGATAGACAGACAGACAGACAGACAGACAGACAGACAGACAGACAGACAGACAGACAGACAGACAGACAGAAGATGGATTATAGGATAGATAGATTATAGGATAGATAGATAGATAGATAGATAGATAGATAGATAGATAGATATAGAGATAGAGATAGATAGAGCTAGAGCTAGAGGTAGATAGATATAGATAGATAGATAGATAGATAGATAAATAGATAGATAGATAGATAGATAGATAGATAGATAGATAGATAGATAGATAGATAGATAGATAGAGCTAGAGCTAGAGCTAGAGATAGCTAGAGCTAGAGGTAGAGGTAGATAGATAGATAGATAGATAGATAGATAGATAGATAGATAGATAGATAGATAGATAGATAGATAGATAGATAGAGCTAGAGATAGATAGAGCTAGAGGTAGAGGTAGATAGAGATAGATAGATAGATAGATAGATAGATAGATAGATAGATAGATAGATAGATAGATAGATAGATAGATAGATGATAGACAGACAGACAGACAGACAGACAGAAGATGGATTATAGGATAGATAGATTATATGATAGATAGATAGATAGATAGATAGATAGATAGATAGATAGATAGATATTGAATAGATAGACAGACAGACAGACATTTACTACTCTAAGAGCTTTTGCGGAAGACAAAGCAGAGGAGCAGAAGCAGGGAAAGAACCATCCCATTACACAACTACCATCCCGTCACACAGGAAGGAGCCAACACAATCAGGAATCAGAAAATCAGGGGGGGGGGGAAATCCACCATCCAAACATGGATAGGAGGACCATCCCATTTCATCCAGGACAAAGCAACCCCCCCCCACACAAACCTACATAGCTTCTGTCAACTTTAATCTTTTCCCAAAGTGTCTGGTATAGTAATGAAATGTCTGAAAAATGGGAAGGGGGTCAAAGTCTGTGAGCGGGTGAGGTCACATCTTCCTATCTTCCAAGCCAGGGCTGCTTGCTTTTTAACCTAAGAGAGGGTTCTTTTTTCCAGCCCAAACTATTAGGCCAACGAACAGCCAAAGGGTGTTGCTGGTATAACACCCATGGGATTTTAAGCAGATCTGAAAGCCTGCTGATGCTTAAAAAGGGGGGGGAGAGGAAAAAATACAGTTTGTAGGACTGCATAATTGATTCTCCTTCTGCCAGAGTGAGACTTCAGTCAGAAGACACAGCTGGGAGCTGAGAACATCTCTTTGCTGACATTTACCAAGGCAAAAGCCGTAGTAAATAGGGATGATAAAAATAATCGATAACTTGAAAGTAGGGTGGTTTGGTGTGTGTGTGTGTGTGTGTGTGTTTTCCCCCCACAGGTTCCATGAAGATCTTTAAATAACACAAACCCACTTTCTCCAGGAAAGGGATTTTTTTTTAAAAAAAAGGACAAGAGAAGGAGAGAGTTTTCCTTTTATTCCCTGCTTAATGATGTTTTTAATAAGACATTTAACCGCAGCTCTCAGTCGCACCCATCTCGCTGAAGATGTTGCAAAGATGCCTCCCTTATTGAAACTACATTTATCCTCACGTGAGTACACAATAAGGAAACCTAAAGTGCTGTTCTCTGTTTCAATCCGTGATAAGATTAAAATAGTCCTGGGTTTCAGGTTGTGAAATATTTGGAGGTTTTTAGCTAAGGTTCAAAAAGCAGAGACATCACCCTGCCAATAAAAGTGTGCATAGTCAAGGCTATGGCCCTCCCAGTTGCAATGTATGGCTGTGAAAGTTGGACCATAAGAAAGGCTGAGCGCTAAAGAATTGAGGCCTTTGAACTCTGGTGCTGGAGAAGACTCCTGCGAGTCCCTTGGACTGCAAAGCGATCAAACCGGTCAGTCCTAGAGGAGATCAACCCTGACTGCTCTTTAGAAGGCCAGATCCTGAAGCTAAAACTCAAAAACTTTGGCCACCTAATGAGAAGGAAGGACTCGCTGGAGAAGAGCCTAATGCTGGGAAAGATTGAGGGCAAGAGAAGAAGGGGACGACAGAGAATGAGGTGGCTGGATGGAGTCACTGAAGCAGTAGGCGTGAGCTTAAATGGACTCCAGAAGATGGTAGATGACAGGAAGGCCTGGAGGAACGTTGTCCATGGGGTCGCGATGGGTCGGACACAACTTCACAACTAACAACAACAAAAGCTTAGGTTCAAAGAGCAGCCTTGAAAGCAGAGAAACCGTTACTTCCTGTAATGATGGGATGCGTAGGTAGAAGGAGGATGAGGAAGCAGCAATGCTTCGATCCAGCATAGCTTGCCCAGACTTCAAGATCATAATCGTAATAATATGGACCCACATATTATAGTACAAGTAGCCCTCAACCTATCGCCACAATTGATCCCAAGATTTCGGTTGCTAAATGGAAAAATTGTAAAGTGAGCACTGGCCCGTTTTTATGACCTTTCTTGCTATGGTTGTTAAGGGACCCTGCAGCTGTTACGTTTTTAAGCGCATCTGTCTTCCCCCATTGACTTTGCTTGTCAGAGGGTCACGAAAGGGGATCACATGAGCCCCGGGGACACTGCAATCATCATAAATATGAGTCGGTTGCCGAGCATCTCAATACTGATCATGTGACCATGGCGATGCTGGAATGGCCGTAAGTTTGAAAAAAGGTCATAAGTCACTTTTTTTTCAGCGTCGTAACTTTGAACACTTTTTTTCCCCATAAGGGGCTGGATGTTCCCACATCTAAAATCTGTTAGTGTTTCAATACATGTTTCATTTGTTACAGAACGTAAAGCTCAGCTTCAAAACTGAACTTGAAATAAAGGATCAGCAGGCTTCATCCCCATGCTACTTTTATTATCGCATCATATTCATATCCCAAATATTATGTTGGGCTTCCAGCAGGAATTTTGAACTCTGCTAGGCTCACAAGAAAGCGATGGACATGATTCCTTGGGCTCGGCACAGAGTTTGAGATCCTAGAAAGAGTGCAGAGAAGAGGAACAAAGATGAAAAGGGGACTGGAGGCCAAAACATATGGAGAAAGATTGCAGGAATTGGGTATGTCTAGTTTAATGAAATAGGGACGCGGTGGCTCAGTGGGTTAGGATGCTGAGCTTGTTGATCAGAAGATTGGCAGTTTGGCGGCGCCTGTTACTCGTCCCAGCTTCTGCCAACCTAGCAGTTCAAAAGCACGTAAAAATGCAAGTAGAAAAATAGGGACCACTCTGGTGGGAAGGTAACAGCGTTCCGTGCGCCTTTGGCATCTAGTCATGCCGGCCACATGACCACGGAGACGTCCTCGGACAAGCGCTGGCTCTTCGGCTTTGAAACGGAGATGAGCACCGGCCCCTAGAGTTGGAAACAACTAGCACGCATGTGCGGGGAAAACTTTACCTTAGTTTAATGAAAAGAAGGATTAGGGGTGATGTGATAGCAGCATTCCAGTATCTCAGGGGCTGCCCCAAAGAAGAGGGAGTCAAGCTATTCTCCACAGCACCTGAAGGCAACACAAGAAGCAACGGATGGAAACTAATCAAGGAGAGAAGCAATCTGGAACTAAGGAGGAATTTCCTGAAAGTGAAAACAATTGATCAGTGGAACAACCTGCCTCCAGAAGTTATGGGTGCTCCATTGCTGGAGGTTTTCAAGAAGAGACTGGACAGCCATTTGTCCAGAAGAGTATAAGGACTCCTGCTTGAGGAGGGGATTGGAAAAGAAGACCTCCAAGGTGACTTTGAACCCTATTATTCTATTATTATATTCTGTGTTCTAATTTTTCAGGGAGTAAATTCAGGTGTGATCTTTCACATGCTTGTAAAAAAATAAAAAAAAAGATCTCTGATTTATTTTTACCCAAAATATTTCTAAAGCATACATAAACTCATTCCTCCCTCAGTCCTAATAATTTCCAATCATACTTTCCAATCCAATTGAAGATGATCAGGGGACTGGAGGCTAAAACATATAAGGAACCATTGCTGGAATTGGGTATGTCTAGTTTAATGAAGAGAAGGATGAGGGGGGACATGCTAGAAAGTCTTTCAATATCTCAGGGGCTGCCCCAAAGAAGAGGGAGTCAAGCTATTCTCCAAAGCCCCTGAGCACAGAACAAGAAGCAGCAGATGGAAACTAATCAGAGAGAAGCAACCTAGAACTAAGGAGAAACTTCCTGACAGTGAGAACAATTAATCAGTGGAACAAGCTGCCTCCAGAAGTTGTGAATGTTCCAACACTGGAAGTTTTTAAGAAGAGACTGGACAACCATTTGTCTGAAATGGTATAGGGTTTCCTGTCTGAGCAGGGGGTCAGACTAGAAGACCTCAAAGGTCCCTTTCAACTCTGCCATTCCATTGCATTCTATTCTATTCTATTCTATTCTATTCTATTCTATTCTATTCTATTCTATTCTATTCTATTCTATTCTATTCTATTCTATTCTATTCTATTCTATTCTATTCTATTCTATTCTATTCTATTCTATTCTATTCTATTCTATAATGGATGAGGAAGTCTACCTGTTAGAAGATCATCGGACTGAAGAAGGATACCAAGTGGATTTTTGTGCAGCCACAGGGAATATTCTTCCTTAATTGTGGACTCTCCCCAGTAATAAATAGCCTGTCAAACAGAAAAGGTGGATATCTTTCTTGCTAAGACTGTTTGATGTGTCTCCTAGCTTTGTCATGTGGCAAGCTGCCAGTAACGGAACGGGCACTGCATGGAAAGGAGTTAAACTTTAGACTTAAACTTTGCCGATGACATCTGCCTTATAAATAGATCTGTTGAAGCTCCATAGTGAAAGACAGATGGTGTTGCAGGTTCTGCCAAGCAAATAGACTTCATTATTAATAAATCAAAGGCAGAGGTTTTTTTAAAGCCTATTTTACCCACAGATTGTTATCACTGGCCTACCTATTTGGGAAGTGCAATCTCGGGGAAAAATATGCAATGCTTTATTGTTCTGATCTGCCGTTTCCTTGATAAATTTTCTTGAACACTTCTCAGCAAATAATGCAAGTTTATCACCAGGTAGCAGAAACAGGCATAAGCAGTTCGAGGACTCTATTGTACATCAGCGGCAGTTTTGTTTTTGCTTTTGTTTTTCCTGGGGAAAAGGTGGAGGGAAAGACACAAAGTAGGGTGTGATTTTAATTTAACCTATCTCCATTTTTCTGGTCTACATTAGCAAGTACCACATTCCATTAAAAAATATGTAATGATAGAATACAATCGAGTGGAGTGGAGTGGAGTGGAGTGGAGTGGAGTGGAGTGGAGTGGAGTGGAGTGGAGTGGAATGGAATGGAATGGAATAGAATAGAATAGAATAGAATAGAATAGAATAGAATAGAATAGAATAGAATAGAATAGAATAGAATAGAATAGAATAGAATAGAATAGAATAGAATAGAATAGAATAGAATAGTGGATGAGAATAGAATAGAATAGAATAGAATAGAATAGAATAGAATAGAATAGAATAGAATAGAATAGAATAGAATAGAATAGAATAGAATAGAATAGAATAGAATAGAATAGAATAGAATAGAATAGAATAGAATAGAATAGAATAGAATAGAACAAAGCCTTCAGGGGCTTTGGAGAATAGCTTGACTCCCTCTTCTTTGTGGCAGCCCCTCAAATACTGTCAGACTGCTATCATATCACCCCTAGTCCTTCTCTTCTTTAAACTAGACATATCCAATTCCAGCAACTGTTTCTTGTAAGTTTTAGCCTCCAGTCCCCTAATCATCTTTGTGGCTCTTCTCCTGCACTCTTTCTGGAGTCTCAACATCTTTTTACATCATCTTTTACAAAAGATGTTGACACTCTAGAAAGAGTCCAGAGAAGTGACTTAATTGAACAGGGACTTAAACCACGTAGGATGGATACAAGCCTCAACCTGTGAAGAATTGTTCTCCTAACAAAGACATGTCAAACACAAGGCCCGGGGGCTGGATCCGGCCCGCAAAGTGGTTTCATGTGGCCCACGAAGCCATCCTGGAAACAGTGAGGGAACGGCCCCCACTGCCTTGGCCCTGGCCCAGAGACCCTCCTTCTGCCAGAGACCCTCAGCCTACTTGAAATAGCATAATGCATTCTAGGTAGGATTGGAAAGCTTGGCTAATACAATTGAATGGTGTATCTGTTGACCTGGGCTTAGGGGACGGTAGCAATTGTGAATATGTGCAGATGGCCCATCTGTCTCTGACCCCTTGCAGATCCATGAATGCAAGGTCATAACAGGACAGCGAAGGAAACACCCAATATCCTAACCCACCCAGGAATATATGGTGTCTTAAAGAAACACCTGAAACACCCAAAAGGGAACATTTTTAGCTACTTCTGCTTTCTTCCTTCTTATCTATGGCGTGCCAGCCTTAAAGGGCCAAGTCTTTATCTTATGTGTGTCAGCTTTGCTGGGTGAATTGCTTATGCAATCCAAGAAGGTATAAAAAGAAGGCTTTTCTGATATTTGGGGCTTTTAGAGAAGCCCATCTTTGTTCAGCTGAATAAAAACGTAAAGCTTGAAGGCGACTTCTGGTTTCCTGTATTATTATTATTTTTTTTATTTTTTTATCAAGCAAAACCTCAGAACCTGCACAGCACATCCAATGAAATTGTTGCAATATGGTGCTTTCAACATCCTTTCTGGGAAAAAACCACCAGTAAAGGCAAAATTTAATGTTCAGTGTTGGTTCGGTGCTCTGAGATCACACACTCCCCAGAAACGGAATATGTAAAATACAACGTTCTTCCAGAGGAATCATCTGGACTTTCTGAATTTATCTCTATCTCTATCTCTATCTCTATCTCTATCTCTATCTCTATCTCTATCTCTATCTCTATCTCTATCTCTATCTCTATCTCTATCTCTATCTCTATCTCTATCTCTATATCTATCTATCTATCTATCTATCTATCTATCTATCTATCGTAAAGGTAAAGGTTCCCCCGCACATGCGTGCTAGTCATTTCCGACTCTAGGGGCCGGTGCTCATCTCCGTTTCAAAGCCGAAGAGCCAGCGTTTGTCCGAGGACGTCTCCGTGCTCATGTGGCCGGCATGACTAGATGCCAAAGGCGCACGGAATGCTGTTACCTTCCCACCGGAGTGGTCCCTATTTTTCTACTTGCATTTTTACATGCTTTTGAACTGCTAGGTTGGCAGAAGCTGGGACGAGTAACAAGCGCTCACTCTGTTTTATATATATATATATATATGTGTGTGTGTGTGTGTGTGTGTGTGTGTGTGTGTGTGTGTGTTAAATATTTATCAAGTCTTTTGAATACGCCTTGCTATTCTTTCCTGTTTGGCCTAACTCAAGGCTATCCACAGCCTATAGTCACAACTTATGACAGCTCATTATTTGTGTAAATTATTCAAATTGCTAAGTCCTAAAAAGAGCCAAGGTTGCCTACCCCTGGTCTAGTGGTTAAAGCACAATGCTATAAAGCAGGAGATCGTGAGACACTTATCCATGAACAGTCAGCCGAACCCCACCTCACAGGATTGTTATTGTGGTGAAGAATAAGAAGAGGAAAGTGAGCTAACTTTTAAAAATAACAAAGGCAGGATACAAACAAACAGATAAAAAATTGCCCTGCTTTCTGGACTGCAGAACCTTAAGTAAAAAAAAAAAAGATAATTCAAACAATGGTTTGGAAGTTGAGCTGGTTTTGCGGTAGGTTTTAATTAACTGGATTTTTTTTTAGAGTCTTAAACGGTTAGTTGTATATTTAATGGAAACCAGTTTAGCGACAGAAAATGGTGCAATTACATACCCAAGGCCATGCCTTCAATTCATCTGAAAACAAATATTTATAAAACTGCAGGGAACATCACTTGAATATGTTTTCCCCTTGCTTCAAATCGGAAGGAAAGTCTTTGAGAAAAACTGACCAGCATCTTTGTAATGTTGCTCTAGCCTTCTATGTATTGTTGCTAGCCCTGAATATGACTTTGAAAGGAAAGCTTGACAGGAAACCGAATAAATCACAAAATATTTTCCTTAGCTTCCTTCACCTGTGCTAAAGTCAGCTCATCCCTAGATTTTCTTTTTTTTTATATCCCTAGATTTTCTTGCAGGTTAATAGATATGAGGCTTGGGTGTAATGTATCATCGGAGTAGAGTTCTTTACTACTGCAATATATGAGAATATACTAATTTCTAACAGGCAAGGACTGGCTCAGGAGAAAAGAAAAATGAAAACTTGCGCCGTTGTTTAACATAACACATCCATCCATCGCAAAGCTCTGCAACCTTTAAATAAACTGAACTGCTCTTAAACACACACACACACACACACACACACACACAAACACACACACATACACCGTTCTCCATTTCTGCAGAAAAGCATCAACCTTTAAGGAAATTGCATAACAACACTGGACTTTTCCACAGGCCATCCAGTCCCACCTTAAAGAGGACTAAAAATAAAACACGGCATTGCATTGCAAGGTGGGCATAATTTATAATATTTCAATACAGAAAACAAGTATTCGACATGCACTGGATTCGGCGTAGATGCTTTGCAACGCACAGTGGTGCAAATAAAGCACAGGTCTTCAAAGCATTAAAAAAAACACCAGGTCCTTTGCACAGTTTATGTAACGGCATTGAAAACTGCCTCCGGTCTTCTCTGCATGCGTGTCCACGCATAGAAAAAAAAAACAACACTTTAATTGCAGCTGCTAGAGAAGTGAAGTGAAACAGCTTTCAAGGCCCCCTGTTTTGAATGCTTTACAATGTCTAGAATATATAATAATTGTTTAATTGCCACTATATATGCAATACATTGTATATTATAATGCTAATTTTTGAAATGTTGAGAAGCTCAGGAAAATCAACCAAGAGCAGTGGTGGCACAGCGGTTAAAATGCAGTGCTGCAGGCAAAGTGTGGCCACAGCCAGGAGTTTGATCCTGACAGGACCCAAGGTTGACTCAGCCTTCCCTCCTTCCTAGATCAGTAAAATGAAGGGCCCAGATTATTGGGGGCAATATGCTTCTACAATGTAAATGACCCAAAGAATGCTGCAAAGTGCTATGGGGGCAGTATATAAACCTAAATATTGCTATTGCTATTTTAATGTAAAAGATATTATAATCCTGAATTGGAAAAATGACACATTCCTACAAAGTCATGTTGACAGGTTTTGCTGGAGGACCAAATTCTTTCTATCAGGAAAGAAGAAGAAGAAGAAGAAGAAGAAGAAGAAGAAGAAGAAGAAGAAGAAGAAGAAGAAGAAGAAGAAGAAGAAGAAGAAGAAGAAGAAGAAGAAGAAGAAGAAGAAGAAGAAGAAGAAGAAGAAGAAGGGCACCACTTGAACACCATTGGCATTGACAAATTCGCCATTAGTCAGTTGTGAAAGTCGGCCTTACTAGGAACTGCTTCCATCCTGCGACGATATCTGTAATACCATCAAACATCCACATCTGCTTATCCCAGATCCTTGTTAAGGACTCGATAGGTAGACAAAAATGCCAAATCCAGTCTGAACATCTGGCTGACTGTGCAATGATCAGCAACAACAACAACAATGATGACAATGATGACAATGATGATGATGATGATGATGATGTTGGAAAGGATCTTGGAGGTTTTCTAATCCAACCCCCTGCTCAGGCAGAAACCCTATACCATTTCAGACAAATGGCTGTCCATTATCTTTTTAAACACTTCCAGTGTTGTAACATTCACAACTTCTGGAGGTTTGTTGTTCCACTGGTTAATTGTTCTCACTGTCAGGAAATTCCTCCTTAGTTCTAGGTTGCTTCTCTCCTTGATTAGTTTCCATTCGTTGTTTCTTGTCCTGCCTTCAGGTGCTTTGGAGAAGAGCTTGACTCCCTCTTCTTTGTGGCAACCCCTGAGATACTGAAAGACTGCTGTCATGTCACCCTTGGTCCTTCTCTTCATTAAACTAGACCTACCCAATTCCAGCAACCATTCCTTATATGTTTTAGCCTCCAGTCCCCTGATCATCTTTGTTGCTCTTCTCTGCACTCTGATTAGGAAGTAGTTTCCCATTGTCTCCTCTCTGTTGGTGAGAGCTAATGATTGGCCCAAAGTCAGCCCATTGGCTTTGAGTTTAAGGCTGGACTAGAATTCATTGTCTCCCAATTTCTAGCTTGGTGCCTTAACTACACCCAAACTGGTTATTTATTTCTTGACTAATAGTGAAAAGTGGGGTCTGGGCGTTTTGTCTCAGCTTCTTAAAAAGGCTAACAAAGAGAGGGTTTTTTTTAATAAAATAAAAAAATAAAAATAAAAGTTGGGGAATATTATGACTCAAGTGGGCAATTGATCCCCCTTTACTATCTGGCTTTGGATATCCACATACTTTAAACGAGGGTCCCAAATCCTAAATTATATGTAAGCAATTCAAAGCACTCTGCTAGCTGCAGAGAACACACTATGAAGTCATGCCAAGAAATATATTTCTGAATGCCATATACATTAGCAACATCTGTCCTACTACAATTCAATATGCCAGTGTCAAAAGATTAGGACAATTCGGTACCAAAGTGTTTCTCAGGTTTTGGCCTATTTTCAAATTTGCATTTAAAAAAAAGGAGAACAGAGACAGGTTTGTCAAAAGCATCAAAATTGCAGGTGCAAGTGAGGGATCCCTCACCATGTTTATTGTGCATCACATACATTGTGTGCCTGTGAAAAGGCTTGGATAAATGATCCCAGATAGCCCATGTACTATTACTTCTAGCATCTGATCAGTAAGGAGTGAAGCTGGGCAGATGGGAAGCAGGTGGATAGATAGATAGATAGATAGATAGATAGATAGATAGATAGATAGATAGATAGATAGATAGATAGATAGATAGATAGATAGATAGATAGATAATTGAATAGGCAAGCAGGCAGGCACTGTAGAGAAATAGATAGATAACATTAGTTTCCCATCATGTTTATTATTCCCAGTGCAGTAACTCAGATAAAGTATGCCTTCGGTGCCTTAAAATGGTAGGTGTGATAGATCAATATATATTCCATAGCTGTCCTTTCTTTAGCAGTCTGTTTTCAAATAGTAGTTATTTCATTGAACTTCCATTTCACCATTTGGAAAATGATCCATGTGTCTTAGTAGTTTATTTTTTCATGGTGCATCTCATATCCTGTTATATGATATAAGAATAGTTCTTTCTATGCTGTATGATAATCATGCCACACTATTGAATGAAGGTACTTAAATGTCCATTTTTAGTTGCAATATGTTGCAAGTAAATATATGTATGTATGTATGTATGTATGTATGTGTGTGTGTGTGTGTGTATATATGTTATTTTTTGGCTTGCTAACAAAGAATCAAGAATATCTTGGAATGGTATAAATTGTGATTCACTCATGAACAACCTTCCAAACATTCGACATCACCATCTCAAGGAAGACAGTAAAAACGTGACTCTGTTGTATATTCTAGAGAGTTGTATATTCAAGGGAGCTGCAACTTTATAGTAATCTTACATTATCAAGGCCAGATTTAATCACTTTGTAAACTGGTCTTCCTAGGTTATACAGTGTTCTTCTCAATTCAGCAGCTCTGCTGTTATATTTTATATCAAAATTTAACTTTAAATATATATTCATCATATAAATTGGTGTATTAGCCCACAAGCATGGCAAAAAAAACCATCATCATCATAATTAAAATAATAAAAAAACAAGATTCTGTAGAGGCATCCTTTCATAAACACCAATCAAAAATCAATTTCCCAGATCAATTTGGAACAGCATTTTATATTTAATGGAAACCAGTTTAGCGACAGGAAATGGTGCAATTACACACCCAAGGCCGTGCCTTAAATTAAACTGAAAACAAATATGTTATAAAACTGCAGTTGCTTCTGTAAAAGTTCAGGGAAGATCAGTTTCTTGAATATGTTTTCCCCTTGTTTCAAATCAGAAGCAAAGTCTGTGAGAACAACTAACCAGCATCTTCGGCTTTCTTTTTTTATTATTTTATTTTTCACAGTTCCTTTAATATACCACAAACTAACCAATGAAATATAAACATTTTTTCAAGTATTTAACATTTGTTATATCAGTAATGCTGTAGGTATTATATATCGCCATACACGTAAGTTTGGGTGCTGCTCGTCCATTTCCCCTTTCACTATATCCACCCTCCTTCTCTCTCTTCCCTCTTCTCTACTTTCTTTCTCCTTTTCTCCTTTCTTTCTTTCCTTTCTTTCCTACTTCCCTCTTCTTCCTCTCCTCTCCTCTGTCCCTCCAACCTTCCTACTTCCTTCCCCCTCCTCTACTCTCTTCCCTCTCTCCTCATCTTTGGCTTTCTGCTACTACATTCGCATTTTCTTTTCTGAAGAAGTAGTGGTGAAAGACCAAGATTAAATCGATTGGGTATAAATTTACTTAGGTTCACCACACTCCTCGAAGCATCTTGGAAAAAGAAATTAGAGTTATGTCATTCTAATATCACAGTTAAGGATGCAACCTACTTTCCCTTGATTCTTCTCAAGGAAAGTCTGGACATCAGCAGCAGCAGCAGCAACATGAAAAACACTTCAGTGCAGACAATTGAAAGAAAGAAAAGCATTTCTCAAGTCTCTGGGAAGATTTCCACAGTATCCATAGAAGAATTCTGACTGTTCTCATGTAAAACAAAGAATAATCCACCACTTCTCCTGCAAAACCAGGAGACAGGATCGGATTTTGCATAAGACCAAGGAAACTAAGGTTCTACATTTAGGCAACAAAACCCAAATCCACAGGTACCTCGCTCAATAGCAGCAAGTGTCAGAGGGATCTCGGAGTCCTAGTGGACAATCCCTTAAATAGGAGCCAGCCGTGTGCTGCAGCTGCCAAAAAAAGACCAAACAGTGCTAGGCTGCATCAACAGAGGGATAGACTCAAGATCATGTGAAGCATTAATACCACTTTACAACACCTTGGTAAGGCCACACTTGGAATGCTGCATCCAGTTTTGGTCACCACAATGTAAAAAAGATGTTGAGACTCTAGAAAGAGTACAGAGAAGAGCAACAAAGATGATTAGGGAAGTGGAGGCTAAAACATATAGGGAACGGTTGCTGGAATTAGGTAGGTCTAGTTTAATGAAGAGAAAGATGAAGGGTGACATGATAGCAGCAATCCAATATCTCAGGGGCTGCCCCAAAGAAGAGGGAGTCAAGCTATTCTCCAAAGCCACTGAAGGCAAGACAAGAAGCAAAGGATGGAAACTAACCAAAGAGAGAAGCAACCTGGAACTAAGGAGAAATTTCCTGACAGTGAGAAAAATCAACCAGTGGAACAACCTGCCTCCAGAAGCAGTGAATGCTCCAACACTGGAAGATTTTTAAGAAGAGACTGGCCAGCCATTTGTCTGAAATGGTATAGGGTTTTCTGCCTGAGCAGGGGGTTGGACTAGATGACTTCCAAGGTCCCTTCCAACTTTATTATTATTATTATTATTATTATTATTATTATTATTATTATTATTATTATTATTATTGTTGTTGTTGTTGTTGTTGTTGTTGTTGCTGTTTATTATTATTATTATTATTATTATTATTATTATTATTATTATTATTATTATAAAACTTTTATTCATAAAACATGAAACTCAGTCAACTGAACATTCAAATTGACTGGCATTAATGGTTGACACGGGTTGCTGCCAGCATCCTAGGTATCAACCAGGTATCTCCTTAAAATGTAAGATGTTCCGAGTAGCGCAGATTTTGTAGCTTTGCTGGAGTTATTACAGGAAGCTGCAATTTCTTGATGTATTTTTCAAAGTTTTTGGACATAGTTCCCAGTGCCCTGATGACAATGGGTATCACTGTTACATGTTTCATCCATAATCATGCAGTTTCAATGGCCAGGTCGCGGTATTTCGTATTTTTTTCCAGTTCTTTTTCTTCAACTCTGGCATCTCCTGGTACAGCGATATCAATCAACTGTACGCTTCGGTTCTCTACGACTGCGATATCTGGCGTGTTGTGTTCCAAATGGTGATCTACGTGTATTCAGAAGTCCCACAAGATCTTCACCCTCTCATTCTTGACAACTTTTTCCACCCTATGTTCCCACAAGTTTTTGGACACAGGCAAGTTGTATTTTTTACACAATGCCCAGTGGATTAGTTTAGCAACTCGGTCATGTCTAGCTTTGTAATCAGTTTGCGCGATTTTGCTGCACTCACATATTAAATGTGAAACAGTTTCAACGTTGTCGTTGCAAAGATGGCAATTTGAATTGTCAGTAGATTTTTATATCTTCGCTTTCATGGCATTAGTTTGTAGTGCTTGTTCTTGAGCAGCCAGTATTAAGCCTTCCGTTTCTTTCTTGACGGTTCCCATTTTAAGCCATGTCCATGTCAAGTTGTCATCACATTTTCCTTCAATGTTTTTCAAATGCTGTCTATTATTATTATTATTATTATTATTATTATTATTATTATTATTATTATTATTATTATTATTATTATTATTATTATTGCCTTGGTGGAGCAGTGGGCTAATGCCTCCTTAAGTAACACCAGCTGCCTGCAATTAGTGCAGGTTCGCATCCCACCAGGGTCAAGGTTGACTCAGCCTTCCATCCTTCCGAGGTAGGTAAAATGAGGACCCAGATTGTTGGGGGCAATTAAGCTGACTTTGTAATAATGCCGCTTGGGTGTGTGTGTGAAAGCCCTAATAAGTAGGCATATACATAGAATGAAGGCTACTGCTAAGCTTGTAAGCCGCCCTGAGTCTTCGGAGAAGGGCGGGATATAAATGGAATTAAAATAAATAAAATAAAATAAAATAAAATAAAATAAATTATTATTATTATTATTATTATTATTATTATTATTATTATTATTATTATTATTATTATTATTATTATTATTATTATTATTATTATTATTATTATTATTAGCCCTGCAAAAGTAGCAGGCTTAGCAATGATTATTTTTTTCATCCAGAGATGAAGCCAAGAAAAAAGTCTTAGCCTCTTTTGTCTCTTAAAATGTCCACGCTCCTGGTCTCTCCTGCTTCGTTAGCCAGGCTAGTGGGAAAAAAAATGAAACTTGTGTCACAAGAGACTGATTCATAGTGTTTTTGTAGATGGGAAGATGGAATACCTTTTATTATTTCAGATTGGCTCAAAAGAAAAAAAACAACAACAACCTTCCATTCTCTACTTTCCAATTTCATCTAAAGACCTTTTAGAAAGCTTTCCACTTCATCATCATCATCATCATCACCATCATCATCATCATCATCATCATAAAACAATGATACTTCCAATGATACATTTTGCACCAGAAGTGTGTGTGTTGGTGGGGGGGGGGGAAGGAAACAATCATGAATCTCTATGGAACCAATTACAAATTTATAATGAATTCTCTTTGGGTTGAGGGGAGAAAAAGAAAGAAAGCTAAAAACAAACAAACAGAAAAAACTTTGGCAAAATTACACATCATGATAAAATTAAGTCAGCGATATTGTTTTTAAAAAAAATCCAGAAAGAAAAATCAAATCAACTTATGCAGTTTTAAAGAGTAAACAAGATAATGAACATTAATTACTTCATTGTTATCGGTGAAAAAATTGCAGAAGGGTCTAATTCACTAGCCAGAGAAATGGCAATACACCTGGAAGATTTGCTTTCTTCTTCCTCGCTGTATCTTATTAAAATCCAGGAAGAAACTTGGGAGAAATGTTCACAGAATGTTCCCATCCCTTTAAGGCTAATTTGGTGTGTGCACCGAAGGAGGATCCTATAGCCTGAAGACCAATTCTGATGAAAAAAGAGAAATGTGGAAAGTATTTCCGCTACTTCCCTGCTCTCATGAATGGATCCTTTCTCCGTGTTTTAGGGCTTGGGATTCCAGATCTGCATTCCATAATTGTCGTCGTCCAGCTGCCTGCTTTCCTAGAGGAACCACTGCAAGGACTTATCAACTTACAAACCTTCTTTTAGCAACTCTTTGAAGTTACAAAGGTCCTGGAAAAAGTGACTTATGACCATTTTTCACACTTACGACCCCCATGGTCACGGGATCAGAATTGGAATGCTGGTCAGATGGCTCATATTTTGTGATGGCTGCAGTGTCCCGGGGTCACGTGATCTCTCTGGGTGACCTTCTGACAAACAAGGGAACGGGATTCAATTAACAAATGGGTTACTAACTGAAGCCCTGCAGCGATTCGCTTTTTTCAAAACTGGCAAGGAAGGTCATGAAACGGGGCAAAATTCACTGCTTAACAGCAGAAATTTTGGACTGAGCTGCGGTTGTAAGCTGTGTTTTGTTTTGTTTTGTTTTTATTCAAGCACTCCGATGAGACCATTTCCTTAATAGGAGATGATAATGGGTGGGCGTCAATAGATTTCATGCAGGCAAGAAAACCAATTCTGGCTGTCGCTCCACAGCAGATAGATCAGGGGTCTTCAAGTCATACAAGGGCCACGTTTGAAGACCCCTGATTTAGAAGGATAATCACACCATATGGCCTCACTCAGCTTTGATGGCATGCTAAAGAAGAGCTACGCTATAGTTTTGTAGCATTGCAAAACTGCAAAGTCTATAGAATGCCCTGATTTTTCCCAGCGTTCTTAAGGTCTCAGTTTTCATTCAAAGCTTTGGCTTAATTCAGCATTCTGGTTTTTTAAAAAGGGACGATTGAATCTCTATTTTTAAGAGTCATCACCCAGACTAATTACAAAATCCCCCAAAATATTACAATCTAATTGAATTAAGACCAACATAAAGAACATTCATGATGGTTTGTTTCAATAGTGCTGTATTTGTACACAAATGTGACCTCCCCATTCACTCTAGGACTATTGAGGATTTCATAATTGTTGTTGTTGTTGTTAGCTGCGAAGTCGTGTCCGACCCATCGCGACCCTATGGACAACATTCCTCCAGGCCTTCCTGTCCTCTACCATCTTCTGGAGTCCATTTAAGCTCGCGCCTACTGCTTCAGTGACTCCATCCAGCCACCTCATTCTCTGTCGTCCCCTTCTTCTATTGCCCTCGATCTTTCCCAGCATTAGGCTCTTCTCCAGTGAGTCCTTCCTTCTCATTAGGTGGCCAAAGTACTTGAGTTTTAGCTTCAGAATCTGGCCTTCTAAAGAGCAGTCAGGATTGATCTCCTCTAGGACTGACCGGTTTGATCGTCTTGCAGTCCAAGGGACTCGCAGGAGTCTTCTCCAGCACCACAGTTCAAAGGCCTCAATTCTTTGGCGCTCAGCCTTTCTTATGGTCCAACTTTCACTGCCATACATTGCAACTGGGAAGACCATAGCCTTGACTATACGCACTTTTGTTGACAGGGTGATGTCTCTGCTTTTTAGTGTGCTGTCTAGATTTGCCATGGCTTTCCTCCCCAGGAGCAAGCGTCTTTTAATTTCTTGGCTACAGTCCCCGTCTGCAGTGATCTTGGAGCCCAGGAAAATAAAATCTGTCATTACCTCCATTTCTTCCCCATCTATTTGCCAGGAATTGAGAGGGCCAGATGCCATGATCTTGGTTTTCTTAATGTTAAGTTTCAACCCAAGTTTTGCACTCTCCTTCTTCACCCGCAACAAGAGGCTCTTTAGTTCTTCTTCACTTTCTGCCATTAGAGTGGTATCATCTGCATATCTTAGGTTGTTGATATTTCTTCCAGCAATCTTAATTCCAACTTTTGATTCATCTAGCCCTGCCTTTCTCATGATGTGCTCTGCATATAAGTTAAATAGGCAAGGCGACAGTATACAGCCTTGCCGGACTCCTTTCCCAATTTTGAACCAATCAGTGGTTCCGTGTCCAGTTCTCACTGTTGCTTCTTGACCCGCATATAGGTTTCTCAAGAGACAAATAAGATGGTCTGGTACTCCCATCTCTTTAAGAACTTGCCACAGTTTGTTGTGATCCACACAATCAAAGGCTTTAGCATAGTCAATGAAGCAGAAGTAGATGTTTTTCTGGAACTCCCTAGCTTTCTCCATGATCCAGCGTATGTTGGCAATTTGATCTCTAGTTCCTCTGCCTCTTCGAAATCCTGCCTGTACTTCTGGTAGTTCTCGATCCACATACTGCTGAAGTCTAGCTTGTAGGATTTTAAGCATGACTTTACTAGCATGAGAAATGAGTGCAATGATGCGATAGTTTGAACATTCTTTGGCACTGCCTTTCTTTGGAATTGGAATGTAAACTGATCTTTTCCAATCCTGTGGCCACTGTTGAGTTTTCCAAATTTGCTGGCAAATTGAGTGTAGCACTTTTACTGCATTGTCTTTTAAGATTTTGAATAGCTCAGCTGGAATACTGTCACTTCCACTAGCTTTGTTGTTGCTCAGTTTTTCTAAGGCCCACTTCACTTCACATTCTAGGATGTCTGGCTCGAGGTCAGTGACCACCTCATTGTGATTATCAGGGACGTTAAGCTCATTCTTGTATAGTTCTTCTGTGTAATTTTGCCACCTCTTCTTAATCTCTTCTGCCTCTGTTAGGTCCCTGCCATTTTGGTCCTTTATCATGCCCATTTTTGCATTAAACGTTCCCTTCATTTCTCCAATTTTCTTGAAAAGATCTCTGGTCCTCCCTATTCTATTGTTTTCTTCTATTTCTTTGCACTGTTCATTTAAGAAGGCATTCTTATCTCTTCTAGCTATTCTCTGGAATTCTGCATTCAATTGGGCGTATCTTTCTTTTTCTCCCTTGCCTTTCGCTTCCCTCCTTTCCTCAGCTATTTGCAAAGCTTCCTCAGACAGCCATTTTGCTTTCTTGCATTTCTTTTTCTTTGGGATGGTTTTGGTTGCTACCTCTTGTACAATGTCGCGAACCTCTGTCCATAGTTCTTCAGGCACTCTGTCTATCAGATCTAATTCCTTAAATCTATTTGTCACCTCTACTGTATATTCAACAGGGATATGATTTAATTCATACCTGAGTGGCCTAGTGCTTTTCCCTACTTTCTTCAGTTTAAGCCTAAACTTTGCAAGGAGAAGCTCATGGTCTGAGCCACAGTCAGCTCCTGGTCTTGTTTTTACTGACTGTATAGAGCTTCTCCATCTTTGGCTGCAGAGCATATAGTCAATCTGATTTCTGTGTTGACCGTCTGGTGATGTCCATGTGTAGAGCCGTCTCTTGGGTTGTTGGAAAAGAGTGTTTGCTATGACCATCGTATTCTCTTGACAAAATTCTATCAGCCTGTGCCCTGCTTCATTTTGTACTCCAAGGCCAAACTTGCCTGTTATTCCAGTTATCTTTTGGCTTCCTACTTTAACATTCCAATCCCCCATGATGATAAGGACATCATTTTTTGGTGTTAGTTCTATAAGGTGCTGTAGTGCTTCATAGAACTGGTCAATTTCATCCTCTTCAGCACTGGTGGTTGGGGCATAGACTTGGACTACTGTGATATTGAATGGTTTGCCTTGGATTCGAACTGAGATCATTCTGTCATTTTGAGGATTGTATCCCAGTATTGCTTTTCCTACTCTTTTATTGACTATGAAGGCTACTCCAATTCTTCTGAAGGATTCTTGCCCACAGTAGTATACCTGATGGTCATCTGAATTAAATTCACCCATTCCTGTCCATTTTAGTTCGCTGATACCTAAGATGTCAATGTTCAGTCTTGTCATCTCTTGTTTGACCACGTCCAGCTTTCCTTGATTCATGGATCTTACATTCCAGGTTCCTATGGAGAAAAAATCTTTACAGCATCGGACTTTCCTTTCACCACCAGACACATCCACAGCTGAGCGTCCTTTCGGCTTTGGCCCAGTCGCTTCATTCTTTCTGGCGCTACTAGTACTAGCCCTCTGCTCTTCCCCAGTAGCATATTGGACGCCTTCCGACCTGAGGGGCTCATCTTCCAGCGTCATATCGTTTTGCCTTTTGGTACTGTCCATAGGGTTTTCATGGCAAAGATACTGGAGTGGGTTGCCATTTCCTTCTCCAGTGGATCACGTTTTGTCAGAACTCTCTGCTATGACCTGTCTGTCTTGGGTGGCCCTGCACGGCATAGCTCATAGCTTCATTGAATTACGCAAGCCCCTTCGCCACGACAAGGCAGTAATCCATGAAGGGGATTTCATAATTAAATATCAATAACTCTCTGAAGTCAAGCCCAAAGCTTTAGTGACTTGTTCATGTCATGGACATGTTTATGCAGTTTTCTTGTGGACAATATTTTGTTGTTAGCTAATGCTTTCTTTTGACTTCCATACACCTGATTTCCTGATCTCTTAGCTCAGTGATCTTCAAACTTGGTCCTTGTGTGACTTGGCCCTTGTGTGCCTGGCTGAGGAATTCTGGGAGTTGAAGTCCACAAGTCATACAAGGGACAAGTTTGAAGACCCCTGACATAGATTTTAAAATAGACATCTGGAAGAACTGAGTGAGGGCAGTTGTGATGTTCCAACTTAAGGATGTCACAGGCATTTTTATTCTTCAACCAGATATTCCAAATGCAATCAACGGAAGCAGCCAGTAAATTCTCGTTCACATTGTGGTTTGGGAAAAGAGTGCAGAGAAGAGCAACAAAGATGATTAGGGGACCAGAGACTAAAACATATAAAGAAGAGTTGCTGGAATTGGGTATGTCTACTTTAATAAAGAAAAGGATGAGGGGGCAACATGACTGCAGTCTTCCAATATCTCAGGGGTTGCCAAAAAGAAGAAGGAGTCAAGCTATTTTCCAAAGCACCTGAAGGAAAGAGAAGAAGCAATGGATGGAATCCAATCAAGGAGAGAAGCAACCTAGAACTAAGGAGAAATTTCCTGACAGTTAGGACAATTATTCAGTGGAACAACATGCCTCCAGAAGTGGTGAATGCTCCAACACTGGAAGTTTTAAAGAAGAGATAGGACAACCATTTGTCTGAAATGGAATAGGGTTTCCTGCCTAAGCAGTGGGTTGGACTAGATGACCTCCAAGATTCCTTCCAGCTCCGTTATTCTATTCTATTTAAACTATTAGGGATGTGCATCATGTTTTGGACCTTTAATGAACACGAGCCCTCAACATTTTTGCTATTCATTTAATCAATCACTGTGTTACTTTACACATTTCTATGAAAGCCTGAGAATTGATGTATGGTTCGTATAGTTGATCCTCTCATCGTGAATGCAACACAACCCTTAAATATTCTAAATTTATTTATTTAAACTTCAATAAAGTTTGAAAAATGACAGGCAACTTTCATAAATACCATAATATTCTAAATTTATTTATTTAAACTTCAATAAAGTTTGAAAAATGACAGGCAACTTTCATAAATACCATAATGGGCTTAAGCTTACAGAAGGTTCAAAGTTTTTCCAAATTACTTTTTTTTAAGAATCAGTAATTCTAGAAGATAGATAGATAGATAGATAGATAGATAGATAGATAGATAGATAGATAGATAGATAGATAGATAGATAGATAGATAGATAGGGTGGGTGGGTGGGTGGGTGGGTGGGTAGACAGACAGAGAGACAGACAGACAGACAGATAGATAGGGTGGGTGGGTGGGTAGACAGACAGACAGACAGACAGACAGATAGATAGATAGATAGATAGATAGATAGATAGGGTGGGTGGGTGGGTAGACAGACAGACAGACAGATAGGGTGGGTGGGTGGGTGGGTGGGTGGATGGATGGATGGATGGATAGATAGATAGATAGATAGATAGATAGATAGATAGATAGATAGATAGATAGATAGATAGATAGATAGATAGATAGATAGATAGATAGATAGATAGATAGATGATAGATAGAGTGGGTGGGTAGACAGACAGACAAGGTGGGTGGGTGGATGGATGGATGGATGGATGGATAGATAAATAGATAGATAGATAGATAGATAGATAGATAGATAGATAGATAGATAGATAGATAGATAGATAGATAGATAGATAGATAGAGATGGAGATACAGTAGATAAATACAGAGATTAGATATAGATATATAGATATTCTAGCATTATTGATGTTTGAAAATAATTTGGAAATACACACACACAGACACACACACACACACACACATAATTAATGAGAGTGGACTTTTATTGGTTTTGTTTAGCAACCAGCCAAACATAGACTCAAATCAATTGGCACAGGAATAACTGTAATGTTTACTAAACCTTTCTGACAGCTCTTCAATACTTTCTTTCTTTTTTTATTGTTGCTGTTGTGTTTGCAAAGATGAAATAAGTCATCAGTATTTTCTAAAGCCCAAACAACAGATCCAAAACTTTGGTGCCCCGAGGGAAAAAAATGCCTCCAAAATCCCCTGAGGGAACAATTGCAAGCTGCCATGAACTTTTCAGTTAGAAAGCAAAACTGAATGTATTTAATGGCGTCCAAAATCTCAGATGTCCAAAAAGCCCAGACTTTTCAACATGTCAACAGTTCGACCAACTGGATGAATGACGCCCCATCCCACTTTGTCTTTTACTCAGAGCCAAACCATCTTTGCTCTACCTGTCAAGAAGCATGTTCCAGCTCTGTATAAGAGGGTGAGAGACCGGTATCTTGGTCTATATACCAAACGAATGACCCATTGGGATCCCCATATCAAAATAACTTATCTTATCTCCGGTCAGAACTTGAAAATAACATTTAACGTAGCACAGTATTTAAACAAAATGATCCGGTTAAGATCTGCATATGTGGGACTGATTGGGGTAGATTGCAAGGGCGATTCCGAAATATAATGTTATCATATTTTATCTATATCTTAAATTATTGTACATTATTACAATTTCATTTTAGATTGCATTTTATTACTATTTCATCTTAAATTGTATTTTATTTTAATTCCATTTTAAATTGTATTTTATCAAATTCCATTTTGGATTGCTTTTATCAAGTTTTGGTGATGGTTTGTTGCTGGAACTTTGCACTTTGATATGGCCCAAGGGCTAATCAATAAAGGTTTTTTTTGTTGGATGTTCCAGCTTATTTTCAGGCTCTTATAATCTTTGGGTAAGAAATGATTTTTTTTGGTAAGGAAATTGAAATTGAAGAAATATGAACTCCCACGCATACTTAAGAGGGATAATTCCAATGATCTAATAAAAAAAATGGACTGCTAAATCAACGTGCTGCCCAATCGCAGGAGAAATAGTTGGACTATCTTCTTTAAATGAGGAAGTAATTGCATCCATTTTGTTTCATGATCTTAGAAGCCTTGTTTCATGGTTCCGACAGACAGGCACAAACTTAGCAGAACTCCGAGGCTTGCAGATTCCTCAAAGAACAGGTTTATTGTTACAGAGGATCGGCACTTCAGAAGTGAAACCAAGTCTGAAGAGATGCATAACAATTTCCCAATACAAAGTTAAGAAATCCCACCCTCCAAAGCTATGTTGGTGGGTTTTTCATGAAACGCCTAGCCCACAGTTTCAGGAGCAGCTGATGACCTTGGTTCCCACAAGAGAAAGTCTGAAAGAGAGAGTCTGTTTTGTCTAGCGCAACACCGGGCAAACACCCTCCCTCCATGCTATGTGTCAACCAGGCTACTGCTAAGCTTGTAAGCCGCCCTGAGTCTTCGGAGAAGGGCGGAATATAAATGGAATTAAAATAATAAAAATAAAAATAAAAATAATAACCAGAAATGACAAGGGAAAAATGGCTGCAGCCCTCTTCATTCTAAAGTTGACACATAGCTCCAGCTGATATCAAGTGCAAAGAATCAGGACCGCGTAATGAGTTGCAGTACAGAAGGTTCATTCAAGCCCATACACAAGAGTCTACTCAACTAATGGTCAGTGCTAAATTGATACTAGATGGGGGTCAGTAGAATTTGAGGGGGGCTGGACTTGGATCATTTGTGGCAACTTAAGGACTCTGATTGCAATGTATGGCAGTAAAAGTTGGACCATAAGAAAGGCTGAGCGCCAAAGAATTGAAGCCTTTGAACTATGGTGCTGGAGAAGACTCCTGCGAGTCCCTTGGACTGCAAGACGATCAAACCGGTCAGTCCTAGAGGAGATCAACCCTGACTGCTATTTAGAAGGCCAGATCCTGAAGTTGAAACTCAAATACTTTGGCCACCTCATGAGAAGGAAGGACTCACTGGAGAAGAGCCTAATGCTGGGAAAGATTGAGGGCAATAGAAGAAGGCGACGACAGAGAATGAGGTGGCTGGATGGAGTCACTGAAGCAGTAGGCGTGAGCTTAAATGGACTCCAGAAGATGTTAGAGGACAGGAAAGCCTGGAGGAACGTTGTCCATGGGGTTGCGATGGGTCAGACACGACTTCGCAACTAACAACAACAAAAGGACTCTGAGCTGATGACAAGTTTAATTCTGCCCCCAGTTCTGCCTGCTCTTCTCCTATAGCTGAAAATACCATTGCAAGAGATCAAGAAGGCAATGCATGGTCATGCTACGGTTCTATCAGGGGTGGACAGTCAGATATTCTGCAAACCAAGTCATTCATGATCTAAGAAAACCAGCCAAATAATATCTACAGAAGAATATGGTAAGTAGAGCTACATAAGCGTTAAATTCTTCATGAGTCAGGAGTCTAATGATAACTTGTGTTCAATACATGTAATTGCATGTCTTTGTTCTCTGAATGTAAGGAAAGTCCTGGCTAATCTCACTTGAGTTCAAACTGATGAAAAGACAACTAATTCCATTCAGTTAAAAGCCAACGGTCGTTCTTTTGAATTGGAATAGTTGATCTTTTGTATCAAAACTGGAGTATTTCCCTTTCTTTCTGGAATAATTTGATTTCGTAGCAGTCATAGCCTTAATTTACTCTGATTGTAATAACACCTAACGATTCTTTTTTACATACACTCTGAGCTCGTTGTTTTGGTTTGCGAATGAATACTTAGACATAATGTCTGTTGTAATATAAACAGACCCCAGAAATGAACTATTTAACTACAAGGAGGAGGAGAAGGAGGAGGAGGAGGAAGAAAAGTAGAGGATAATCAAATCATGGAGTCACAGATCAAGGAGTCCAACTCCACTGCAGTGCAGGAACGTAAATAAAAGCATCTTTTAGACGCTTTTAATGCAGAAGTGTTCTTGATCCCTGTCTGGATAATGGTTTACCTTTGAAACCATTGTTGGTTAGAATGCAGTATTGCAAGCTAATTCTGCCAACTGCCAGCAGTTCAATTTTCACTGGCTCAAGGTTGACTCAGCCTTCCATCCTTCCACGGTTAGTAAAATGAGGACCCAGCTTGTTGGGGGCAATAGGCTGACTCTGTAAACTACTTAGAGAGGGCTCTAAAACACTGTGAAGTAGCATATACGTCTAAGTGCTATTGTTATGAGGAAGTTGTTCTTATGATCCACAGATCTGTTGTATTTGCTATTTCAGCGAAGGCAGACTGCCAACATTTTATGTCATCTAGGGGGAAAAAGACATACCTTGCCATAAGAGAAGAACATACCATAAGAACTAAGGAGAAATTTACTGACAGTGAGAACAATTAATCAGTGGAACAACCTGCCTCCAGAAGTTGTGAGTGTTCCAACCCTGGAAGTTTTTAAGAAGAGACTGGACGGCCATTTGTCTGAAATGGTATAGGGTTTCCTGCCAGAACAGGGGGTTGGACTAGATGACCTCCAAGGTCCCTTCCAACTGTATTATTATTATTATTATTATTATTATTATTATTATTATTATTATTATTATTATTATTATTGTTGTTGTTGTTGTTGTTGTTGTTGTTGTTGTTGTTGTTATTGTTGTTGTTGTTGTTGTTGTTGTTATTTATCTTTTACTCATTAAACATGAACCTCAGTCAACTGAACATTCAAATTGACTGGCGCTGATGGTTGACACGGGTTGCTCCCAGCATCCTAGGTATCAACCAGGTACCTCCTTAAAATGTAAGATGTTCCGAGTAGCACAGCTTTTTGTACCTTTGCTGGAGTTAATGCAGGAAGCTGCAATTTCTTGATGTATTTTGCAAAGTTTTTGGCCATAGTTCCCAGGGCCCCGATGACAATGGGTATCACTGTTACACATTTCATCCATAATCACGCAGTTTCGATGGCCAGGTTGTGGTATTTCATATTATTATTATTATTATTATTATTATTATTATTATTATTATTATTATTATTATTATTATTATTATTATTATTATTATGCTCTTGTTGTTTATGCGTGAGAGAAAAAGAGGTGGAAGGAGGGAAGTGGAGAGAGAGAGAGAGGGAGAAAAAAAAAGAGCAAAGATGTAACAAGAGATAATGCTGTATAATACATCGAACTCTAAAGGGCACTTAGCCAAGGCATGTCAGAATGTTAATTTATAAATAGAACAACAGTCATCCCACTCTGGCAGCAAAGAATCTATTAGATGGCAAAAAAAACACCAAATACTATGAATTGAGTAAAAGGCTTAGTATTGCCCTAATGTTCTTGGCTCGGAGTTAAGAAACACACGTTTGAAGTCTACAATTCTTCATTTTTTCTTCACGCGGAAGACATTTTAAGTGCACACATGAAACCTGCACATTCAAACATCTTTACGGATTCAAAGCTATGAAAACTCCTGCTAGCGTTGTTTTCCTCCTGATGCTACAGGAATGTAACTGGCCTATCCCAACTTAAGCTTGATTTAGATTTGTCCCCAACTGCGAGTACGCATTGACAAAGTCCTTTCAATAGTATCTTCCCTATCCCATAAAAATGGGATCTCTTCTTCTACCTCTTCTCTGTCTCGGCTTGGAACCATATTTCACCCATGGACAACGGTTGCCTTGATGTCCAATTCATGGATTTCACATCAGGAATCTATCATGGAGACCACCAACATTTTAAGAGGGCTATGAGAATGGTGTTCTAACTCTTTATCAGAGAAACTTTCCTGCCTGTCCAGAAATGTCCCTTCATAGTCTTCCGGTTTTGTAGCCTTGTGCTCTAACCACTAGACCAAACTGGCTCTCAAAGATCAGATTACACAAATTAAAACAAATAAACATTTAAAAGAGGGGGGAGTACAATGATCCTCGAGAGTCACTAGCTTGAAGAATCCAACATGAACCAAAACAGAATAATAACAATAACAACAACAATAACAACAACAACAACAATAATAACTTGGAAAGGACCTTGGAGGTCATCTAGTCCAACCCCCCTTTCCCCCCGCTCAGGCAGGAAACCCTATACCATTTCAGACAAATGGCTGTCCGGTCTCTTCTTAAAAACTTCCAGTGTTGAGCATTTACCGCTTCTAGAGGCAGGTTGTTCCACTGGTTAATTGTTCTAACTGTCAGGAAGTTTCTCCTTAGTTCCAGGTTGCTTCTCTCTTTGGTTAGTTTCCATCCGTTGCTTCTTGTCCTGCCTTCAGGTGCTTTGGAGAATAGCTTGACTCCCTCTTCTTTGGGGCAGCCCCTGAGATACTGGAAGACTGCTATCATGTCCCCCCTCATCCTTCTCTTCATTAAACTAAAGATACCCAATTCCAGCAACCGTTCCCTATATGTTTTAGTCTCCAGTCCCCTCGTCTTGCAAAGCTTCGAAGAACCTGGGGCTTCTTCTTCTTCGAAATCTGCCCAACTGTGCTATCATCACAGGACCATCTTATACTGTATCTTGTTGTCCTGTTGCTGGTTTTAAATTCTATAAAATGCAGAGACTCTTGCCTGGAGATGCAAAGAGTGCAGACATGTCAGGATGGAGGTTAACAGCATCATAATGGCAGACACAGCTAAGCAGTCAATGCTCCAAGCTCTTTTTAATGTCTACTCCACGCTTTGCGCACACCCTGTGGGTGCCCCTGACAACATGAAAGATGGTGCAAAAATCCTTTAACATAACACAACTGCAACACCGAAATCTTTCTGATCCTGTAATAAATTTGTCCCGTTTGCCTGCCAGGAACTGTCTTTTTAGACTTTTCTGTCTAGATTTCAAAAGAAGCTTCAGAACCAGGATCAACCTGTAGATGCTCTTGGCTTCTTACCTAACATGATACTCCCTGTCCTTATCATGGAGATCCTAATGTTCAGGATCCTAGCAGAATCAGCCCTGTTGGAAAGAAATGCTCTTATTTGGTATTCAGGCCTGCCCATAAAAACGCACTAATCCACTCAGTGCCAAGGAAATAAGACCTCAATTGATCTAGAAATATTTGATCAATTGTAGGTCTTTTTTTTTTAATTATAGGCCGAGTCATAAAAAAAATGGGGAAAAAAGACAATGAATGGATCAAAAACATCATCTGAAGTGACGATGAAACAAAATTAACAATAGGAACTAGTGTACAATTGAAGTTATTTTTTTCTTTTCTGTTCTTTTCTTTCTTTTAAATAATATAATCGTCATCATAAACCAAACCAGATATTTCTCCTTTTTTTGTTTTTTGAAGAAGGACAGAAGTAAGTATGAATAACCATGAGAACAGCCTCTGCATTAAACCACAAGAGCAAAGGAAGCCAACAGTTAAGATTCTGGGCCCTTTGAGATTAGAAATTCACACACCGAGTAAATTAATCAAACATGCGGAGATCATACGGCTTTCCTTTCAGCACAAACACGGAGCGTATCAGGCTGAATCACGGATGCCACGGTGTCCTCTTGCTCCGGTCATAAACATTTGTTTTTCTTTTCTTTTCTTTTCTTTTCTTTTCTTTTCTTTTCTTTTCTTTTCTTTTCTTTTCTTTTCTTTTCTTTTTTCTTTTCTTTTCTTTTCTTTTTTTTGCAAACCAACGAGTACCACATCTGAAGGGATAGCTTTCATTGGCTAGAAGCTGAGCGTTGATTGACAACGTTCTAACTGAGTACTCTTCAAGCACTGAAGACTAGTGTTCTGTACCAGCCTGCTACCGGCCCTGCAGAAAAGGCAGGGACAACCCCTTTTACAAGAAGGCAAGAGGCTGGAATTACGCCTGCCAAATTTATTGCTACAAAAACAAATAGAACAAAACACGAACCAAGAAACAGGAGCTTTTCAAGCGGTTGCCTTCAGCAAACCAGCCCTCCCACGCATTCCCCCTTAAATACAGTTCAGGGCGTGGCTTCTCTCTGCCTCCTTCCGAGGAGCCCAATTGCCTTCCTCTGTTTACTCCTGATTGACTGCCTCCTGCGTCAGGCATCCTTGAACAGGGCCAGCTGTGGGTCATCTTCATCCACGCTGTCAGGCTCACACAGATGGGTCTGCATCATGACCAGATGAGAGGGGCCTGGCTGAGGGCTCTCATCAAGCTGTCCAACCCCCTCAGCAAGCTCTTCAACACCCCCCTCCTCCTCTGAGTCATCCGACCCAACTGCCGAACCCACAGGCTGACCCTGAATCACAACAACTAGCACCTCAGGGCGACCCATAGCTGCTTCTTATCCAATGTAAAGTAGTAAGCATGGAGGTCCGCCTCCTCAGAGAGACCTGGGTGATTATGTCATATGGAAGACTGCAACCATACATACCCAACATCAGGGCTGATAAGCCAAGGATGATGTGTTTTGTGGTTTAGTTTTTTTTTTTCCCCCAGAGAAAATGTTATTCTACTTAGGAATCATCAAAGACCATGCATCCAATGAGTAAGAAAATGTTTGGAAGAAAATGACAATCAGTTCAAACATTTGATGTAATTCATATCATTATCTATGGGACCTGGTTTTAGGGGGACTATCGTTTGTCTGTCTGTCTGTCCTATTCATCCATCTGTCTGTCTGTCTGTCTATCCTCTATCCTCCCCCATCTCTCTGTATCTCTATCTGTTTATCTCTCTCTGCCTTCTCTGCCTGCCTTTTCTGCCTGCCTGCCTGCCTATCTATATCCATCCATCCATCCATCTATCTATCTATCTATCTATCTATCTATCTATCTATCTATCTATCTATCTATCTATCTATCTATCTATCTATCATTATTATCTATCTATCTCTAGCTAGCTGTCATTATTATCTATATTATCTATCTATCTATCTGTCTGTCTGTCTGTCTGTCTGTCTGTCTGTCCGTCCGTCTGTCTGTCTGTCTGTCTGTCTATCCATCTATATACCTATCATCTACACAGACAGACATACACACACACACACAAAAAAAAACACACATACAAATACCTATCTCTTTCTAGCTTTAAATAATCCATTGGGGAGACAATCTTCTTTGGGTGATAACAACGGCATCTTAGAAGAGACATCCATTGATTGTCACCGGAGGTAGCCAAAAACCTATGTTCATACATTCAAAACTCCTCTCCTTACTAGTGACCTTAACATCACAAGAGGTAGCAGTGTGAACGGTTAAGTTAGAACTACGAACTAAACATTGCATGAATAGAAGGCAACAATGTGATGGGCAATTAAAAAGAAAAACCACCCAGCAGCTCAGGAAACGTAATCCAGCATTGCAAATCTCCATTGTAAACCGATACCTTCTTTCCTTGTTATCCTATTAACATTTCTTAAAGAAGAGTTTTAGTCTGTCCAGAAATATCAAGGAGCTAGAAGAAGAAGAAGACGATGATGATGATGATGATGATGAAGAAGAAACTTGTCTAGACTTTACATCAGAATTAAAGCATTTCCTACTCGGAGAGATTAAGAGCTATCAGCTAATTAAGGATTTAAATTTAAAACATCTGCTAACAATCTACTTAATTAAAAACAACCACCTCCCGCCATTCTCTTAAAACGTTTAACCCTCTCAGAAATATCAAGCGGTAGTACAAGATAATAAAAATAAATGGGAATTACAGTCCATAAACAGAAAAATACAGCACTAGACAACACAAATCCCACTTAAAAGTATCCAATTAAATGCTATATATTTAAAATAATTCGTCTTTCAGTTGAAATGGTTTTTTTTAGCTTCTTATACAAAATAAAAAAAACCTGCAGTTTTAAAAAAAATACACGCAAACTGACATTCCAAAGAAAATCAAAATAACAAGCAACTTGAATTTGTTTTTTTTTTAAATGAAGAGAATAAAAACCCCACTGCTTAATGGCAAATAATTAATGGAACCTCTATATGCCCACACTATATAGGAACGAAGCGATATGCCTTGCTAAAAGCAAGGTCTCCCGAACACAATTCTGATGGTTTTAACAAAATTCTCCCCGTTATATTCCTTACGTTCTGATGGGTGGGATTTCTTGTAGTGTAATGTCTAGGACACCTTCAGCTGGGTTGACACTGACCTGAGGTATGGGGCAGTGTGGGGAAAGAGGTACCATTGAATAAAATGGGATTTACAGACACACGGGTGTAGGTTGAGAGAACAATGAATGTCTGGAATAAAGAAACTGAGAATTCGAGTTATTATCTATTCTGTTGAAATCCTGACAAATCTTGAAGATCCTGCTGGGCTGGAGATCAGTTTTAATGTTTGCAGAATAATGCCTCTCTTACTCTCTCTCTCTCTCTCTCTCTCTCTTCTCTCTCTCTCTCTCTCTCTCTCTCTCTCTCTCTCTCTCTCTCTCTCTCTCTCTCTCTCTCTCTCTCTCCCTCCCTCCCTCCCTCTCTCTCTCTCCCTACCTACCTACCTACCTACCTACTTATCATCTATCATCTGTCTCTCTCCCTCTCTCTCTCTTCTTTCTTTCTTTCTTTCTATCTATCTATCTATCTATCTATCTATCTATCTATCTATCTATCTATCTATCTATCTATCTATCTATCTATCTATCTATCATCTATCTATCTATCTATCATCTATCTATCTATCTATCTATCTATCATCTATCTATCTATCTATCATCTATCTATCTATCTATCTATCTATCTATCTATCATCTATCTATCTATGCACCTACCGATAAGTACCTATTCATCCATCCTTCCATCCATCCACCTTCAGATATGTTCATATTCTTCATTTTGTTATTGTATCTGGATATTATATGAGGAGGAGGAGGAGGAGGAAAGGAGCAAGGAGGGAAGAGAAGAAGGAGAAGGAGGGATGAGGAGGAGAAAGAAGAGGAAGAGGAAGGGGAAGGAGGAGGAGGAGGGGGAGGAGGAGGAAGAAGGAGGAGGAGAGGAGAAAGAGAAAGAGAAAGAGAAAGAGAAGGAGACAAATTAGTTCAAAAATTTTGTATATTCTGTAAGTTCTTCATACTTCTAAAATGTCTACCCCTGAATTAAAGGGTCCCAACCTTTGCCTCCAAGGAACTGGTGCAGGCTCTTCATAGCAATGGTTGCAACATATTGTACCTTTTCAAATTATGTTACATCCTTAAACAAATTAGTGGTCCAAACTGTGTACATAACATCTTAAATGTGCACGCATTGCAGATCTATATAAAGGCACTGCAGTATTGGTAATTTATTTTTTTTAATTCCTTTCTGAACGGTCTCTATGGTGAATTTTTCTGATTTCACAGCAATTGGACACTGGATTGACATTTCCATCCGGGAGTGCACCGGGACCCCCCAATATTTCTTTCTTCATTAGGTGATTGCCATCAGTTCAGGCACCATCAATATTTGGGTGTAGCAAATGACATGTCCTCGGGGAATAGCTTTAAATTTGCTTTTTTTCCCCCTGACTCACAGAAGAAAACGTGGGCAAAAAAAAATGTTCCTAAAATAATAATTTGAAACATAAATTCCATCAAGACACGCCTTTCAAAACACATTTCTCTCAAAATGTACGCATGGGCATACTCAGAGATACACACAAATGCGGACACCCTTGAGTTGAGTTGAGTTCAGTTCCAGGTGACCATAAACATCTCCATATTTTGGGGTGGGGCAATAATATAATACTTTATTATTTGGCAGAGATATAGAAGATTACCCTCTTCCGGCATACTAGACATAAAATTGTGTCTAGTAAATGTTGGAAATGTAAACAAAATCCTGGCACATATTATCACCTGTGGTAGACATGTGTTAAAGCAACAAAAAAAGGTCAAAAATACATATTCGGTTAGGAAAGATTTTAGGGAAACACGTCGACTTTAAAACTGATTTTTTTTAAAACTAGGTATAATTCCAGAAAAAAATTGATAAAGAAAATGTATATTTAACACTGCATATATTAACAGCAGGGACGCAGTGGCTCAGTGGGTTAGGACGCTGAGCTTGTCGATCAGAAAGTCGGCAGTTTGGCGGGTCGAATCCCGAGTGCTACGTAACAGAGTACCTGTTACTCGTCCCAGCTTCTGCCATCCTAGCAGTTCGAAAGCACGTAAAAATGCAAGTAGAAAAATAGGGACCACTACGGTGGGAAGGTAACAGTGTTCCGTGCGCCTTTGGCGTCCAGTCATGCCGGCCACATGACCACGGAGATGTCCTTGGACAAGCACTGGCTCTTCGGCTTTGAAACGGAGATGAGCACCGGCCCCTAGAGTCGGAAACGACTAGCACGCATGTGCGGGGGAACCCTTACCTACCTTTATATTAACAGCAGTGAGGATTGTATTTGTGCAGCACTGGAAAAATGAGATAACACCATCGGAGGAAGCAGTAATCAAGAAAATACTGGACTGTGGCTGAAATGGATAGACTCATATTGAGAATCAAAGGAAAAGAAGACACTGAATACTTCCAAACATGGAACTTATTTTTTTATTGATGGCTGAAAAAAACGAGATAGAGAATAAGAACTTAACTTTTATGACTAAGGAAAAGAAATCAACCCAGACAACACGTTGTTCATTAAGCACTAACAAATTGTAATGATAGAAAATTAATAAAACACATTTACAAAAACACACACACACACATTTCTCTCAAAATGTATGCACAGACATACTCAGAGACACACACACAAATAAGGACACCCTTGAGTTGAGATGAGTTCAGTTCCAAGCGATCATAGACATGTCAAGGTAATGATTTAGTAGCTAACCAGCTTGTATAAGGTGAGATGAATGAGGCAATGTTAGGAATGACTCAGCAAGAGTGTGTATCCCTTTAAGAGCTTGAGTATAAAAGGGAAGGCTTTTTGCTGGAGTCTTTCTCTCTCATCTGTTTCTTGCTGTAATGCCTGTGTGTTGGAGGTTGCTCAATGACCACGTTTATGTATTTTGTTCCTAGTGTATATTGTAGATCAGGGGTTTTCAAACGTGGCCCTTTTATAATTTGTGGACTTCAACTCCCAGAATTCCTCAGTCAGGATTGCCTGGCTGAGGAATTCAGAGAGTTGAAGTCCACAAGTCATAAAAGAACCACATTTGAAGACCCCTGTTGTAGATAGTGTGTGATAAACCACCATTTAATATAGATCACCATTTACTGTATTTACTCCTGGGTTATCTCAGCGCAATGAGACTATGCATGCTCTGAAGACATCCCCCTGTTTTGGTGGGGGGCCCAATAACATAATAAGTTATTATTTGGCAATGATATAGAAGACAGCTCTCTTCCAGCACAGCCCTCTTCTCACTGAAGCTTAGACTTCCGGAATTGCCTGGTAGTTCCCAAACACACAGAAGTGGGAATAATAATTCAACCGTTACAATAACTGGGAGAGGAGATCAGACACACACACATTATACACAAGTAGTCCTTGACTTACAAGGGTTCATTGAGAGATCCGAATGAAGACACTTGGCAATTGACTCATTGTCCCGGGGTCATGTGATTCCCTTTTGCCAACTCGTGAACAAGTTAAGTCAATGGGGGAAGCCCGAGTCATTTAACAAGCACATTACAAACAAATTTAGAAATTTGGAAACGGCAAGACTTGTTTTTATGACAATTTCCTGCCAGGGTTGTTAAGAGACTGGCAGCAGTTGTTAAATTAGTAGCCCGGTTATAAAACGAATCTGGCTTGTCCAGTGTCTTTGCTCGTCTGAAGGTCTGCAAAATGGATCAACAAAGGTCTCTCACTTAAATTTCGGGACTCAATCGTAAGTCGAGGACTACCTTATTCACATGCTAAATAAACATATAAATATTTGAAGCTGAGAACTGCATGACATCATTCCACATGACAACGATTCCGGCAACCAGTTTCAAACTACGATTAGAGTCCTCTTACGTATTTGTCGGGAAAAGTTCCATTCTTATTAGTAATTTGTGATTCATATCGCAGACATTTTTTTCTTCACGCTAGGAAGACAGGCCCTCCTACTTGAGCCTCTCCTAAACATTAGCGGGCTTGGCTTTGCCACTGCATGCATAGCAACAGATGTCTGTGTCATTAATCCACTTACTGAGGCTTTAAAAAGTCTATAGATCAAGATGCGTTCAATTTCCGGTTTTTGTTTGTTTTTTTAATGAAAAGGTAGTGAAAGGTTTGGGCATTTAGGTGGGTTAATTGTCAAAAAGATTATACATTTAAATACTGGGGGGGGGGGTTTAAGCCACTTTAGGTCTCCCTTCTTTTTTAAAAAAAAAATGAAATGGGTTTAGCAAAAACCCAAATGGAAAATTGAGGAGTTGCAGGAACGTACAAAACCGACGTATTCAAGGCTTCTAAATATTTTGAGAACAAAGCAGCTGTCGGAAAGTTTGAGCTACAAAGGAAGTTTGGTGAAATCATCCTCGGAAGTACATCCCTGATAAACAAACTCCTGCATGCTCTGAAGATCGGGGGTCCCCAGTCCCTAGGCCACAGCCCACTATCGGGTCATGCTCTATTCACAACCGGGCCACGGGGCGGCACACACCCGCGTGACGCTCAGCTGGCACGAGCGGCAGGCGGGCGCAAATGCATGCACGCAGTTCGACTCCCACTGTGTGTGCATGTATGTGCATGCTGGCCTGCCGCTCATGCAGCCCGGTTCCCCTTTTCCTCCCCGCAGCTGGGCTGCCAAGCCACAAAGGTTGGGGCCGCTGCTGTAGTTCATTATTCTGAGTGTTAAGTGTTGACTGAAATAATAATAATGCTTCTTCCCTTTCTTTTTTCTCTGTCTTTCTTTCCTTCCTCCCTCCCTCCCTCTCTCCCTCCTTCCCTCCCTCTCGCTTCCTCCTCTTCCTCTTCCTCCTCTTCCTCTTCCTCCTCCTCCGCCTCCATCCCTCCCTTCATCCCTCCCTCTCTCCCGCTTTCCTTCCCTCTTGCTTCCTCCTCCTCCTCCCTCCCTTCCTTCATCCCTCCCTCTGTCCTTTCCTTCCCGCCCTCTCGCTTCTTCCTCTTCCTCCTCTTCCTCCCTCCCTCTCTCTTCCTTTCTTCATCCCTCCCTCTGTCCTTTCCTTCCCTCCCTCTCGCTTCTTCCTCCTCTTCCTCCCTCGCTCTCTATTCCTTCCTTCCTCCCTCCCTCTGTCCTTTCTTTCCCTCACTCTTGCTTCTTCCTCCTCTTCCTCCCTCCCTCTCTCTTCCTTCCTTCATCTCTCACTCCTTTCCTTTCCTTCCCTCACTCTCGCTTCTTCCTCCTCTTCCTCCCTCCCTCTCTCTTCCTTCCTCCATCCCTCCCTCTGTCCTTTCCTTCCCTCACTCTCGCTTCTTCCTCCTCTTCCTCCCTCGCTCTTCCTTCCTTCACTCCCTCTCGCTTCTTCCTCTTCCTCCTCCTACTCCCTCCCTCCCTTCCATCATCCCTCCCTCTGTCCTTTCCTTCACTCCCTCTCACTTCTTCCTCTTCCTCCTCTTCCTCCCTCCCTCTCTCTTCCTTTCTTCATCCCTCTCTCTGTCCTTTCCTTCCCTCACTCTCGCTTCTTCCTCCTCTTCCTCCCTCGCTCTTCCTTCCTTCCTCCCTCCCTCTGTCCTTTCCTTCACTCCCTCTCACTTCTTCCTCTTCCTCCTCTTCCTCCCTCCCTCTCTCTTCCTTTCTTCATCCCTCTCTCTGTCCTTTCCTTCCCTCACTCTCGCTTCTTCCTCCTCTTCCTCCCTCGCTCTTCCTTCCTTCCTCCCTCCCTCTGTCCTTTCCTTCACTCCCTCTCACTTCTTCCTCTTCCTCCTCTTCCTCCCTCCCTCTCTCTTCCTTCCTTCATCCCTCCCTCTGTCCTTTCCTTCCCTCCCTCTCGCTTCCTCCTCCTCCCTCTCTCCCTTCCTTCCTTCCTCCCTGCCTCTCTCCCTCCTTCCCTCCCTCTCGCTTCCTCCTCTTCCTCCCTCTGTCCCTTCCTCCCTCCCTCTTTCCCTCCCTCTCCTCCTCCTCCTCCTCCTCCCTCCTCCCTCCCCCTCTCTTCTCCTGAATTTTAACTGTACATGCGGACTCTCCAAGGAGGAGAAAAAGAAAAAAAGGATGAGCATTCAAGGCACAATCTTCTCACAGGCTTTTTTGCAAAGCCGTCCCGTCCCTCTCTTTTCATCTAGTCACTGCAGTTCCTGCCAACTTCTTGTCCACAGGGGAAAACAGATTTGCATGACTGGCGAAATCCAACTGCATGGCAGAAGATGGATGTCAGCTCAGATTGAGAAGGTCTGGAGTTTAATTTCCACTAACTGCCTTGCTTGTTCTCAAAGTGAAAATTACTCTTGAGATTGGAGTTGCTTATTGGGGGTCTGGGGGTGGGGGAGAATAGAAAGAAGGGAGGAACTGGGAAAAGATGAGATGACATCATTAGAGAAAGGAAAAAATAATAATATACAGAGGAAAACTGTTCAAGAGCTGCCCAAAAAAACAAAACAAAATAAAACAATATTAGTTGTTGTATCAATCACCCTGACTGCTTTAGAGAATTAAATGGGACTGGCTATAGTCTTTCTTCCTTCCTTCCTTCCTTCCTTCCTTCCTTCCTTCCTTCCTTCCTTCCTTCCTTCCTTCCTTCCTTCCTTCCTTTTTCTCTTTCTCCTTCTCTTTCTCTTTCTCTTTCTTTCTTTCTTTCTTTCTTTCTTTCTTTCTTTCTTTCTTTCTTTCTTTCTTTCTAATAAATAAATAAACATTACTCAATATACATCAAACAAAGCTTTAAAATGCCTGCTATGCTTTTGCAAAATGAAAGAGGACTTCGAAGTTTGCGGAGACCAAGTGTCACACTTTGAAAAATAAGCACAGTTTTGTATCTCAAGCCATCCTCAGTGACTATCTAGATTGAATCTGATTTAAGATGAAAGAACCACCAGGAGTGAGAAGAGTGGTCTTGAGGGCGCTTATCTACCATTGGTCCCTTCATCAAATCTATTGGTCATTTGTTCACTGGCTCGCTTGCTCGCTCATTCATTAATTCATTCATTCATTCATTCATTCTAGCCTTGGGGGTTTATTTGTGCCCTCAGGATCACCTGTATCAGGGTGACCGGCCGTACTCAGCATGTGGTCTTCAATGGAACTGCGTCTACATGGAAGGAAGTGTGGAGTGGGTTGCCCCACTAATAATAATAATAATAATAATAATAATAATAATAATAATAATAATAATAATAATAATAATAATAATAATAATAATAATAAGTTGGAAGGGACCTTGGAGGTCATCTAGTCCAACCCTCTGCTAAGGCAGGAAACCCTATACCATTTCAGACAAATGGCTGTCCAGTCTGTTCTTTAAAACTTCCAGTGTTGGAGCATTCACAGCTTCTGGTGGCAGGTTGTTCCACTGGTTAATTGTTCCAAATATCAGGAAGTTTCTCCTTAGTTCTAGGTTGCTTCTTTCCTTGATGAGTTTCCATCCGTTGCTTCTTCTCCTGCCTTCAGGCACTTTAGAGAATAGCTTGGCTCCCTCTTCTTTGGGGCAGCCCCTGAGATACTGGAAGACTGCTATCATGTCCCCCCTCATCCTTCTCTTCGTTAAACTGGACATCCCCAATTCCAGCAACCCTTCCCTATATATTTTAGCCTCCAGTCCCCCAATCATCTTTGTTGCTCTTCTCTGTACCCTTTCTAGAGTCTCGACATCTTTTTTACATCGTGGTGACCAAAACTGGATGCAGTATTCCAGGTGTGGCCTTACCAAAGCATTGTAAAGTGGTATTAGTACTTCACGTACTTCATGGACATCTAAGGAGATACGGCTGAATTCTCACCTTCTGTCTCCATTGATATATTTTTTTTAGTGAACATACATTCTAAAGATTTTTCCTCAACCTTCCCCCCCCCCGCCCGCTACACAGATTCTATACGGGAAATACATAAAGCCCCGTCACCCATAATCCATCACAAGACATTCTTTTGTGCAGGTAAATGCTCTATTTTTCTCCACGGCCTCTAACGATGGGTTCTCCTTTGCACCTTCCAGCCATCCACACAATAACATTTCAATGCAACCCACTCCCAGCCTGCTTGTATGTGACATCAGAACAATATACCAGCTCAATGCAGTGGTTTCACCTGATAGATTCTTTATTTCACCCTGAAAAGTAACTCAGTAATCCTTGCTCCCATCGTTTCCCTCCTCATGTCCAATAGAATGAAAGGACAGCCACTTTCTATTTTTTTTTCTAAAAGACTGTTAACAGTTGGCAACCTAGCAGCCAGATGTATACTTGTTGGTAATCACATTATTTGAGACTGGCAATGACCGAACTAGGTAAAAGGTAAAGGTTCCCCCACACATGCGTGCTAGTCGTTTCCGACTCTAGGGGCTGGTGCTCTTCTCCGTTTCAAAGCCGAAGAGCCAGGGTTGTCCGAGGACGTCTCCGTGGTCATGTGGCCATCATGACTAGACGCCAAAGGCGCACGGAACACGGTTACCTTCCCACCGTAGTGGTCCCTATTTTTCGACTTGCATTTTGACATGCTTTCGAACTGCTAGGTTGGCAAACTATTGCCCATTTAAAAGTAAGGTTCTATATTTAGGTAAGAAAAACCAAATGCACAGGAATTGTATAGGTGTGGTACCTGGTTCAATAGTAATAACTGTGGAATAGAATAGAATAGAATAGAATAGAATAGAATAGAATAGAATAGAATAGAATAGAATAGAATAGAATAGAATAGAATAGAATAGAATAGAATAGAATAGAATAGAATAGAATAGAAAATATGGAATAGAATAGAATAGAATAGAATAGAATAGAATAGAATAGAATAGAATAGAATAGAATAGAATAGAATAGAATAGAATAGAATAGAATAGAATAGAATAGAATAGAATAGAATAGAATAGAAAATATGGAATGGAATGGAATGAATAGAATAGAATAGAATAGAATAGAATAGAATAGAATAGAATAGAATAGAATAGAATAGAATAGAATAGAATAGAATAGAATAGAATAGAATAGAATAGAACAGAACAGAACAGAATAGAATAGAATAGAGCTGGAAGGGACCTCGGAGGTCTTCTAGTCCAGCCCCTGCTCAAGGACAAGTGACTGTCCAGTCTCTTCTTAAAAATCTCCAGTGATGGAGCGCCCACAATTTCTGGAGGCAAACTGTTCCACTGGTTAATTGTCCTCACTGTTAGGAAGTTTCTCCTTAATTCCAGGTTTGTTTGGTCATTTTTCAAACATTGTTTCTTATCCTTCCCTCTGGTGGCCTCAGAGTCCTTGGGGTCCAATCCCTTAAATAGGAGCCAGCCGTGTGCTGCAGCTGCCAAAAAAGCCAACACAGTCCTAGGCTGCATTAACAGAGGGACAGAATTAAGATCACGTGAAGTGGTATGGTATTTTGTTTCATGAATATGGGTTACATCTGATTGTCAAGATTCCACAACTGATCTAAATAGGAATTTAAAGATAGATAGATGAGAGAGAGAGAGAGAGAGAGAGAGAGAGAGAGAGAGAGAGAGAGAGAGAGAGAGATGGAGAGAGAGAGAGAGAGAGAGAGAGAGATGGAGAGAGAGAGAGAGAGAGAGAGAGAGAGAGAGAGAGAGAGAGAGAGAGAGAGAGAGAGAGAGAGAGAGATGGAGAGAGAGAGAGAGAGAGAGAGAGAGAGAGAGAGAGAGAGAGAGAGAGAGAGATGGAGAGAGAGAGAGAGAGAGAGAGATGGAGAGAGAGAGAGAGAGAGAGAGAGAGAGAGAGAGAGATGGAGAGAGAGAGAGAGAGAGAGAGAGAGAGAGAGAGAGATGGATAGATAGATAGATAGATAGATAGATAGATAGATAGATAGATAGATAGATAGATAGATAGATAGATAGATAGACAGACACAGACAGACAGACAGACAGACAGGTAGGTAGGTAGAGAGAGAGAGAGAGACAGACAGACAGACAGACAAACCTACCTATCGGTTTTCCCTGTTTATTTGCATGCCCTCCCCCTTGTTCACTCTCAGAGGTGGAATGCACCTGTTTATATACAAGGGATTTAAAAAAAGAAACAAAGAAAACATTTTCCTTAAAATGACTGATCATGCTCCTTCCATTAAAATAAGTTCAAGACAGAATGTCATTTGTGAGTGGATCAACTTCTCGGTAGGGAGGTCCAAAACAGGGTGTGTGTGTGTGTGTGTGTGTGTGTGTGTGTGTATTGCTCAAAAAAATAAAGCGAACACTTAAACAACACAATGTACTGTATTTAATAGTAGGATGTCTTATTTTCTGTTCCCTTTATTTTTTTTGAGCAATATATATATTCGTGTAATCCTTTGGTGCCAAAATAGCAGGTGCTCGCCACATAGAGAACCGGCCTTCTGGGAATGAATCCAGAGACCTTCATTCTCTCTTCTTCTCCTGATCAAAAGATAGGTGCCTTAGGTATTCTGTTTGTTCAGTTCTGGACTTCAGCTTTTGGAAAAGATTCAGAGTTTTGCAGTAATAGGAAGCAGATGGCATCCCACTCCTAAGCCCCTGGAAGCTGAGCTGAAGCCTCCAAATTCATTTTGACGGTAATCCCAAAGAGTTTAAAATCCAAATCTCTAAAGGAAATTTCAATACATTGAAGCGAATCCGGGTCTCCTGTACTCCTGTATACGTTCTTTAGGCAGCTTAAAAGAAAGTAAGCAAAGAAAGTCTGTCTGTTAATACTACTTTTTTTTTAAAAAAAATTGTGACTTAGCCTCAAAATAAGTAGCTGAAAAATAATGATGATGATGATGATAATGATGATGATGATGATGATAGTTAAAATAGCACAAGAGCCTTGGTGGAGCAGTGGGCTAATGCCTCCTTAAGTAACACCAGCTGCCTGCAATTAGTGCAGGTTCGAGTCCCACCAGGCTCAAGGTTGACTCAGCCTTCCATCCTTCCCAGGTAGGTAAAATGAGGACCCAGATTGTTGGGGGCAATTAAGCTGACTTTGTAATAATGCCGCTTGGGGTGTGTGTGAAAGCCCTGATAAGCAGGCATATACATAGAATGAAGGCTACTGCTAAGCTTGTAAGCCGCCCTGAGTCTTCGGAGAAGGGCGGGATATAAATGGAATTAAAGAAAGAAAAGAAAGAAAATAATAATAATAATAATAATAATAATAATAATAATAATAATAATAATAATAATAATAATAATAATAATAATAATAATAATAAGAAGAAGAAGAAGAAGAAGAAGAAGAAGAAGAAGAAGAAGAAGAAGAAGAAGAAGAAGAAGAAGAAGAAGGTTGGAAGGTACCTTAGAGGTCATCTAGTCCACCCCCCTGCCCTATACCATTTCAGACATATAGCTGTCTGGTCTCTTCTTAAAGACTTCCAGTGTTGGAGCATTCACAACTTCTAGAGGCAGGTTGTTCCACTGGTTAATTGTTCTAACTGTCAGGAAGTTTCTCCTTAGTTCTAGGTTGCGTCTCTCCTTGGTTAGTTTCCACCTGTTGCTTCTTGTCCTGCCTTTGGGCGCTTTGGAGAACAGAACAGAATAAGAAGAGACCTTGGAGGTCATCTAGTCCAACTCCCCTGATCAGGCAGGAAACCCTAGACCATTTCAGACAAATGGCTGTCCAGTCTCTTCTTAAAAACTTCCAGTGTTGGAGCATTCACAGCTTCTGGAGGCAGGTTGTTCCACTGGTTAATTGTTCTAACTATCATTAAGTTTCTTCTTATTTCTAGGTTGCTTCTCTCCTTGACTAGTTTCCATCCATTGCTTCTCGTCCTGTCCTCTGGCACTTTGGAAAATAGCTTGACTCCCTCTTCTTTGGGGCAGCCCCTGAGATACTGGAACACTGATACCTCAAATGTTTTGTAGCAAAGAAATACAGATCATCCTTGACTTACGGAAGTACATTGAGTGGCCGTTTGATGTTACAATGGCACTGAGAAGTGGACTTGTGACCGTTTTTCACACTTACGACCACTGCAGCATCCCCAGGGTCACAGGATCCAAATTCAGACAGTGGCAAGAAAGGTCATAAAATGGGGCAAAATTAAGATGACAAGGTGCAAATAGAAATACCGTATACACTATTTCCATAGCAAGGAAGATAAAGCAGGAAGGGCTAAGTTGATCAATTTATTTAAAGAGGGGAATATATTTAAGTACTTTTTAAAAAAAACTGGGATAACTTCTGGATTTTGTGCTTGTGATAAAAAAAATGAAATTTTGACTTTTGGTTTTGTCGATTAGATAGGTATGTCGTTATAGAAATGGCTAGTTATATACTAATGTGTAAAAGCAAAAAGTTGAGGCTGGAATGTTTTTATCTTGCACTGTGCTGAAAGGAATTTGGACATCAACACCTTTTTTTTCTATTATTTTTTTCCCTTGTACCTCACATTTTCTCTCCACCCGTTCCCTTTTTCCTTCCCGTAATCTCAGATTTCTATTTTTCTTGGCATTTTGTGTATAAAATAAATAAATAAAATATAAAACGGGGCAAAATTCACTTAGCCCATGTCTCACTCAGCAACAACAAAAATTTGGGCTCTATTGTACGACAAGGACTACCTGTAGAGAAACAAAATAAGATCGGGAAGCAAGTCAAAAATGAATTGCCAGACTGAATAAGCAGAAAAAGATCCATTTGAGGTTTTCCATTTCCTGCAGCAGCTGGTCAAAAGCTTCCATAAATAGCACTAGCACTTAAACTTATATACCGCTTCACAGTGCTTTACAGCCTTCTCTAAGCGGTTTACAGAGTCAGCCTATTGGCCCCAAGAATCTGGGTTTTCATGTTACTGACCTCAGAAGGATGGAAGACTGAGCCAACCTTGAGCCGGTCAGGATCGAACTCCTGGCAGTGGGCAGAGTTATCTGGCAATATTTCTTTCTAACCACTTAGCCCCTATGGGTTAGATAGCAATAGCAATAGAACTTAGGCTTATATGCCACTTCACAGTGCTTTACACCCCTCTCTAAGTGGTTTACAGAGTCAGCGTATTGCCCCCAACAACCTGGGTCTTCATTTTACCGACCTCAGAAGGATAGAAGGCTGAGTCAAGCTTGAGTTGGTCGGGATCAAACTGCTGGAGTGAACAGTGAGTTAGCCTGCAGTACTGCATTCTGACCACTGTTCCATCACGGCGCTATAAACCTTCTCCTTCCCATCCCCAGAACCCAGCCCAGGTTGTTACGATGATGATAATCCATTGTTAGTACTCACCAGCATTAGGTACCAAAAAGATATCCATTGGTTCTGAAAGAAAGCAGCTTTTCCCATTATTATTTTTTTAACAATCTACTTGCACTCTTTTTCCCCCCACTCTAAATCAATACACAAGAGCCAAATGCCTTTCATTAGCATTTCAAAATATTGCCCTTAATTGTCCTGCAAAATCAGCATGTATGGAAATGCAAATATGGTATTTTGCTATTTTGCTTCATACAATAGTACATTCTGTGCAGCTGGTTTTCCCCCCACACACCCCTTCCTTTCCTTTCCTTTTTATTGTATGTTCCCTCCATGGTGTGTATTCTACCAGACAATGTGGATCTTGTCGCAGTTCAAAAGTTGTCAATAGATTAGCAATATTCATGAAAAATGAAAACACACAATGAGTGGGAGCTTAATTTCTTTTTACCTGGTTTCATTGTTCAGAAATGGCAACATGTTGCAGAGCAGAAGCAGAATGAAACTTTGATTAAAGGAGGGTTGTGTTTTTTTTGTTCCCCCCTTACCGAAAGCATACTGCCCCTAATTATCATTGAAAGCTTATATAATTACACATTACAAATCTCGCTGGAATAAGTCAGTACACTGCAACTTTCTTGCCTACCTGTGATTATTCTGGAAACAAATTTGACTCCATAATTCTCTCGCAATTTGCAACACTTAAGAACATTTTAGGCCTGGCAGTTTAGACCATTTCAACATTTTGCAAACCTGCCAAGGATAAAGGGTAAGAATTTAAACATAACCTTTTGTGACACGCTGCCTCTATTATTCCTTTGGCTTCAAGGTGAGATCCCGCCTTCTCAGGTGTTCTTGTAAGGATGGGGAGTCAACCCTGGAGTAGGAATTTTGTATCTTCATATTTGAGGCTAGTAGGTACTACAGCACTAAGAACAAGTAGCTGCCACAATGTGAATTGATTGATTGATCGATCGAATGAATCAATGAATGAATTGCTACAACTTACACACTTCCATTCCTAGAGATTCACACTGACTTAGAGAATTATTTAAAAAAATGCATGTGATTATAACCATCAGTTTAGTGTAATACCATGATCATACTTGTGGTGAAATTCTTTCTTAAAAGAAATGTTTTTATAGTTCCCAAAAAAAATATAATAAGGAAGAGGTGCTCCAGAGAACCAAGATAAGCTGTTCTAAAGCAAGAAGTTAGAGGGCTTAATCTTTAAATTTTTAAAGATGACGTTTCCTCATTTAATTCTCTCTCCTAGTCCCACTGGACAGGCTGATACAACTTGGAGAAGACAATCATGCAGATATCCATGCCCTGAGCCATGTAGAACTTTAAAGTAGTAGTAGTAGTAGTAGTAGGAGTAGTAGGAGTAGGAATAATAATAATAATAATAATAATAATAATAATAATAATAATAATAATAATAATAATAATAATAATAATAATAATAATGTTGGAAGGGAACTTGGAGGTCATCTAGTCCAACCCCCTGCTCAGACAGGAAACCCTATTCCATTTCAGACAAATGGCTGTCTAGTCTCTTTTTAAAGACTTCCAGTGTTGGAGCATTCACAACTTCTGGAGGCAGGTTGTTCCACTGGTGAATTCTTCTAACTGTCAGGAAGTTTCTCCTTAGTTCTAGGTTGCGTCTCTCCTTGGTTAGTTTCCACCTGTTGCTTCTTGTCCTGCCTTCAGGTACTTTGGAGAATAGCGTGACTCCTTCTTTGGGGCAGCCCCTGAGATATTGGAAGACTGCTATCATGTCCCCCCTTGTCCTTCTCTTCGTTAAACTATACATACCCAATTCCAGCAACCGTTCCCTATATGTTTTACCCTCCAGTCCCCCAATCATCTTCGTTGCTCTTCTCTGTACTCTTTCTAGAGTCTCAACATCTTTTTCACATCGTGGTGACCAAAACTGGATGCAGTATTCCAAGTGTGGCCTTACCCAGGCATTGTAAAGTGGTACAATCAGGACCTTAAATGGTACCCAGAAACTATCTGGCAGTAAGTGGAAGGCCCGCAATACCACGGGCAAAATTCAGTGCAGCCAAGAATTCCACTGCATTCTATACTGCTTGAAGGATGATAATTAGGGACACCCCAATAAAGAGTACTTTGTGATAATCCAGCTGCGAGATGTCAAAGGATGCATAAAGTTCCCTGATTTGGAAAGTCTTCAGGTGGCAAGATCATCATCTCTGAACATCATTTAATGGGCATCAAATCTTCCATGAGGGGCACTTGCCAATCTTAGCTCTACAAAATGACATGCGATGAGATTTGGGAAACCCAGAACTGGAAAGCTAATGATTGCTGGGATATAATTTATAGTGGAAGAGTTACATTTAGAACATAGAATAACAGAGTTGGAAGGGACCTTGGAGGTCGTCAAGTCCAACCACCTGCTCAAACAAGAGTCCTTATACCATTTCAGATAAGTGGATGGCCAGTCTCTTCTTGAAAGCCTCCAGTGATGAGGCACCCACAACTTCTGATGGGAAGCCAGCCATTCCGCTGGGGTTTTTTTTGGTCTCACTGTTAAGGAAATTTCTTCTTAGTTCTGGGTTGCTTTTCTCCTTGGTTAGTTTCCAGCCATTGTTTCTTGTCTTGCCTTATGGTGCTTTCGTAAATAGCTTGACCCCCATATCTTTCTGGCAGCCCCTCAAATATTGGA
>NC_138206.1:118843266-118845766 GCF_964194415.1 Vipera berus | reverse complement strand
GGGCTAATGTACTGAAAAGTTCCAAAGAAGCTGGCTGGAAAAATCTGAGATTTGTCACCTCTTACAGATGTGTGGTCCATTGTTGAGAGCTGGATGGTTCTTGATTCAGTGGCTGAAATCCAATCCAAGGGGCAGGGGAAGAAGAATAGAGAGAATGGTCCATGGATCTGGACTTAGGAAAAGGATTCATAAAAAGTTCAGCTCTATCAACTATCTAGGAAAATAAAATGGAAGGAAGGAAGGAAGGAAGGAAGGAAGGAAGGAAGGAAGGAAGGAAGGAAGGAAGGAAGGAAAGAAGGAAAGAAAGAAGGAAAGAAGGAAAGAGAAAAGGATTCATAAAAAGTTCAGCTCTATCAACTATCCAGGAAAATAAAATGGAAGGAAGGAAGGAAGGAAGGAAGGAAGGAAGGAAGGAAGGAAGGAAGGAAGGAAGGAAGGAAGGAAAAGAGAAAGAAAGAAAGAAAGAAAGAAAGAAAGAAAGAAAGAAAGAAAGAAAGAAAGAAAGAAAGAAAGAAAGAAAGAAAGAAAGAAAGAAAGAAAGAAATCATTGTATATCAAGCCTCATTTGTCAAAGAAAGCATGGAAATGTTTATACCCATTTGATGCCATCAAGAGGTCATCTGGATTTGGGCAGTATAGATCGTTCAGCCTCCTTGAATTGGCCAAATGAATCAGCCTTTTATGAAGAAAAGAATCTTTAAGCAAAACACGAAAAAGCATTAACGATAACGAGAGATATTTTTCCAGTCTCTGAAAAACTGAAAGATTTCAAGCGGGCATGGGTGCTAACATACTCTCTGAATTCTTCCACATTTACTATGTATGAAGAGCTTTACAGCCGCACACATTTAATAAGGCCATATTTTAGACGTAGATAAAATTTCGAGTTTGGCCAAAACTTTCCGCTAGCATATCACTGAACAGCTTTATTAATGTCAAAGCAATTTCACTCGTTTTTATCAAGCAAGTGAGCATATGGCTTATGATCAAATTAGAGAGAAAAGGCACTAATTGATTAGAAAACGTCCTTGGAAACATCTTTAAATGCTTTTCCTCAGTAGTTTTATGTAAGATAAACTCTCACTTGGATTAGTTTGATTACTGATATTTTCATGGACATATCTCTGCAGTTTTCATTTAAATAAAATAGAAGTTTACCACTGGCCTTATCTGTTGTTGTTTTTTATTTTATTTTTTGCTGTTGTTTCTATTTTCCATTCAAGTCTACTCTTGGGGTTTCCTAGTCTCTCCATTAACAATAGCTCACTTTCCTTCCTTCCTTCCTTCCTTCCTTCCTTCCTTCCTTCCTTCTTTCCTCCCTCACTCCCTTCCTCCTGCTCTCTTCTTCTTTCCTTCTTTCCTTCCTTCTTTCCTCCCTCCATCCCTCCCTTCCTCCCTCCCTCCCTTCTTCCTGCTCTCTTCTTCCTCCTTCTTTCCTTCTTTCCTTCCTTCTTTCCTCCCTCCGTCCCTCTCTCCCCTCCTTCCTCCCTCCCTTCCTTCCTCCTGCTCTCTTCTTCCTCCCTTCTTTCCTTCTTTCCTTCCTTTTTTTCTCTCTCCCTCCCTTCCCTCATCCCTCCTTCCCTCCCTCCCTCCCTTCCTCTTGCTCGCTTCTTCCCCCATTCTTTCCTTCTTTCTTTCCTTCCTTTTTCTTTCTCTCCTTCCCTCGCCTCATCCTTCCCTCCCTCCCTCCCTCCCCCGCTCGCTCCCTCCCTCACTCCCTTCTTCCCTTCCTCCTTCCCTCCCTCCCACTCCTTCTTTCCTTTCTTGAGTTGGCCGGTATGTAAAGTAATTGTAAGGAGGTAGTCAGCTGGAACTGAATCTCCGCCTTTTAAGGTCCATGTTTATTTCACCTGCATACTTATGTGCGCATAAACCCTAGTTTGAATGGCAAACTTCTAGCGGGTAAATTATTCATTGATCTGAGGTGCGCGTATCTTCACTTCCACACCCAAAGATCCCTCCGTTGTTGTTGCTCTTCCCGACGTGCCGTGGCAGCAGGAGTGCCAGCAACTTGAAGTGGGAAGTGGACTTTCACAACAGCAAGCGGACGTCCGTCCCTGTGACGGGCTGGCACATATTTGAGGGGTGAATTTATAATGGAGTAACGCTGAGCTTGTCGATCAGAAGGTCGGCAGTTTGTCGGGTCGAATCCCGAGTGCCGCGTAGCAGAGTGAGCGCCTGTTACTCATCCCAGCTTCTGCCAACCTAGCAGTTCGAAAGCACGTAAAAATGCAAGTAGAAAAATAGGGAACACTACGGTGGGAAGGTAACAGCGTTCCGTGCGCCTTTGGCATCTAGTTATGCCAGCCACATGACCACGGAGATGTCCTCGGACAAGCCCTGGCTCTTCGGCTTTGAAACGGAGATGAGCACCGGCCCCTAGAGTCGGAAACGACTAGCACGCATGTGCGGGGGCACCTTTACCTTTACCTTAATATATGATTAAGTCCACAGCTACATCTCTCGAAAGGGACTGTGGCATAGATTGAAGCGGATTTCC
>NC_138206.1:118794740-118843066 GCF_964194415.1 Vipera berus | reverse complement strand
TACATGCCTTTGGTTGGAGTATTTCTTCAATATAGAATGGCCTTCCACAGGTCTTCTACCATCACTTTTTATCCTCTGGCCTGTTCTTCAGCAGGGGACCTTCTAAGGAATTGGGTTTGTCTAGTCTGGTGAAAAGAAGGACTAGAGATGACATGATAGCAGTGTTCCAATAGTTGAGGGGCTGACACAAAAAAGAGGGGATCAACCTATTTTCTAAAGAACCAGAAGGCAAGACAAGAAACAATGGATGGAAACCAATCAAGGAGAGAAGCAATCTAGAAATAGGGAGAAATTTCCTAGCAGTGAACACAATCAACCAGTGGAACAACTTGCCTTCAGAAGTTGTGGGTGCTCCATCACTGGAGGCTTTTAAGAAAAGATTGGGCAGCCATTTATACAAGATCTCTTTCAACTTTGTTATTCTGTTATTATACTACAGGTATAAGGAACTTTGTGATGTGCATTCATTTTTAGAATTCATAAGCACTACAAGAGGGAAGAGAGAGACAACAGAAGAGAAATTCTAATTGTAGGCTCCTAATGCAAGTCTAATGCATCCGGCTCTCTCAGTTCCTGGCAAATAGATGGGGAAGAAATGGAGGTAGTGACAGATTTTATTTTCCTGGGATCCAAGTTCATCGCAGATGGGGACTGTAGCCAAGAAATTAAAAGACGCTTGTTCCTGGGGTGGGAAGCCAGGGCGAATCTAGACAGCACCCTAAAAAGCAGAGACATCACCCTGCCAACAAAAGTGCGTATAGTCAAGGCTATGGTCTTCCCAGTTGCAATGTATGGCTGTGAAAGTTGGACCATAAGAAAGGCTGAGCACCAAAGAATTGAGGCCTTTGAACTGTGGTGCTGGAGAAGACTCCTGTGAGTCCCTTGGACTGCAAGGCGATCAAACCGGTCAGTCCTAGAGGAGATCAACCCTGACTGCTCTTTAGAAGGCTAGATCCTGAAGCTGAAACTCAAATACTTTGGCCACATGATGAGAAGGAAGGACTCACTGGAGAAGAGCCTAATGCTGGGAAAGGTTGAGGGCAATAGGAGAAGGGGACGACAGAGAATGAGGTGGCTGGATGGAGTCACTGTAGCAGTAAGTGTCAGCTTAAACGGACTCCAGAAGATGATAGAGGATAGGAAGGCCTGGAGGAATGTTGTCCATGGGGTCGCGATGGGTCGGACACGACTTTGCAACTAACAACAACAGCAATGCAAGTCTAAGGCAAGTCAAAACAAGGAAACGAAAGAAAGAAAACACACGGAAAGAGGGTAAGAGTCAGAAAGGGGAATATGCTAGAATTTACATGGGTTTAAAGAACAAGGTTTCTCTTAGGATTTATTTTACTTCATTCAAATCAAGCCTAAGGCTTAGTATTTCTGATGATCTCTAATCGCATTGTTATAGGGTAATGGTTAAGGCACCAGGCTAGAAAAGAGGACACTGTGAGTTCTAGTCCTGCTTTAAACACAAAACCAGCTGGGTGACCTTAAGCCAGGTGCCTTAAAAACTGCATCGAACCTTTCCAAAAACTAATCTGGGCTAGGCCTACTACTATATGATTATAGACTGTCAGGAATACCAAGCTATAAGTTAGATGGGAAAGATGGGAAACAAAACCTAACAGAAAGCAAGAGAACTTATGTTCCATATAGTTCACACAAAAAAAGCAACAATGTGGGCATATCCATGAAGTTACCACACACTGAAATCTAAAGACTTCATAAAAAAAAATTCTAGACGAACAGGAAACTATGCAGTTGACTAGGTTCTAGTTCAGGGGTCTTCAAACTCAGCCCTTTTATGACTTATGGACTTCAACTCCCAGAATTCCTCAGCCAGCATGCCTGGCTGAGGAATTCCTGAAGTTGAAGTCCACAAGTCATAATAGGGCCAAGTTTGAAGACCCCTGTCTTAAATCTAACAAACAAAATGGAGGCTGGCTGAGGAATTCTGGGAAGTGAAGTCCACAAGTCATCAAAGGGCCACGTTTGAAGACCCCTCCCTTAAATCTAACAAACAAAATGGAGGCTGGCTGAGGAATTCTGGGAGTTGAAGTCCAGAAGTCATCAAAGGGCCAAGTTGGGACACCCCCTACTCTTGAGGGAGAAGGACATTTTCTCTCCAAGTCTCAGTCATAGGCTAACCAGGCTTCCATTCTACCTTCTACTTTTCTCCTAAAAACAGGAAGAAGATTTGTCCAAGGAGGAAAAGTAGGAGGAAAAGAAAAGCTGCTACTTCTCCCGTTGCCAGAGCTCAACCCTATAACTCCTTATAATCATTTTACCATGGTCATAAGTATGAGTGAATGAAAAAAGAAGAAGAGAAATCTACGAACTAGTCACTTTCTAAAGTTTATTTTTTTTTAAAAAAATGCATATATTTCAAGCAGGAGACCCTATACCCTATAGAATCATTATTCTCCTGAAAAGTTTAAGCCTTTGATGATATGGTCACCCTTTCGAATTTGTTATCTGCAAAGGCAGTTGGCAAACTTTTTTTCCCCCAAATATGTGCATGAACCACCAGTGACAAAGTCTGATGTGGACATTTTGGCAAGGATTGCTTCTGATAACGGTAGAACGTTCCCTGTGAAGCTGGATTTCTCCTCCAGGACCGCAGAATTGCTGCAAAAAATTTCTTAAGGGCTGTTTTTCTTTTTAATTAAACTCTTGCTTCCACATTCAAAATGTTTGATTGCTTCCGAATGAATGTGAGGTATGGGTGATCTACAACATATTTAATCCCTCGTGCATCACCTCGCATAATAGCAGGGTATTTGTAATACCATGGGCAAAATCTTAATCTCTGTATCATCACGATCATTTCTTTTCATTCCTTTAATGATAGCGCTATTAAGCCTTTGTGCGTAAAAAAAAAGCAGAGGAAATTAGTAATTTAAGCTTTTCCACTGTAGCAAAAGAACACAAATGGGCAGTGGGGCAATTAGGAGGTGCTTAATTGGCAGGAAATTGGCTTTTCATCAGCGATCCTATGGCCTCACCCCCCAGGAAGCAAATTAACCTACCAAGAAAATAGTTTTAATTCAAGGGAACTGGGAGCTGTTGCTGAATAGAATGTACTTACATGTAATGAAATCTTTTTGGCCACACAGGAGAATGTTTTTTGGGGGTTTTTTGGATAAGGCAACAATATATCAAAATTTACTATGGAACAACTATGTGAATGTGTCAAGCAAAATTCTGGGGAAAGCCCATCTTTGCAGCATTTAATACTCTACATAAAGAGAAACCTAGAATCAAAATATTTCTGACATGAGCTTTCTTTTGCTGTCACTTAAATTATTCATGGATGTCCCAAATGTGCTTTTTTTTTTAAAAAAAAAGGCAACTGGACTTGCTTGGTTTTTCTCCTGAAAACATTTTGCTTCCCCGTCCAAGAAGCTTTTTCAGAACTCCAGAACTATTAGAAGTGAAATGTTTTCAAGGAGACTGTCATGGTTCCAATGAATGAGACAAATCAAACAAATTGCAGGCCTATTATTTATCTAAAAAGTCTTAGTAAACATTGGCACTCATGGAGGGATGTCAGAATCTGAAATCTCCTCCCCCCAAACCCATCATCACAGACACACACAATCCCCACCCTTATCTACACATCATAAATCACATTATTCAATTAGTTTTACATATGAGGTTTCACTTCCCATTCTGTACGCGGGCTTTTGCAATCTTATCACAACTTCCGGGTGATTTCCTCCCTCCCAAATGAAGCAATTAAAGTACCAGTCTTTCTCTTATATCGTCAGTGCAAAAACATGTCAATGTTTGCAGCATTGAGATAGACAAAAAACAAAACAAAACAAAACAAGAAAGCCGGGTTGTGTTTCGAAAAGCACTTTTGGATCAACTGTGATCTGGCTGATTGAGAATCTCCATAGACATCTACTCACGAATACCACCACCCCCATCTCCCAAGGTCCTGGTGATTAACTCTGCTGTTCTGTTTTAATTTGAATTTTCACCGAGACCACAAGTTATCTGGGCTCACCTGTCATCATAAATAAAACCCATGGCAGCCCATTGTTAGCCTACATCTTCACTTCTGAGGACCCAGATTGTTGGGGGCAATTAAGCTGACTTTGTAATAATGCCGCTTGGGGTGTGTGTGAAAGCCCTAATAAGCAGGCATATACATAGAATGAAGGCTTGTAAGCCGCCCTGAGTCTTCGGAGAAGGGCGGGATATAAATGGAATTTTTTAAAAAAACTTTCCTTCAAGCTTTCTGCCAGATGCCATGAAACTGGTGTGTGTGTGTGTGTGTGTGTGTGTGTGTGTGTGTGTGTGTGTGTGAGAGAGAGAGAGAGAGAGAGAGAGAGAGAGAGAGAGAGAGAAGCAATGGGCACTTGGGAGGAGAAGTATGCAGGAGGTAGAAATGAAATTTCTGAGAAGCAATGAGAGGCCTGGATTCAGAGAAGCCAGGTTGGGTTGTTGAACCTTTTCAAGGCCAACCGTCCTGAGATCAGCATGCATGGAGGAGGAGAGATGCACCTGGACCAGAGATGTTCCCAAAACATCTTCCTGGCTGATGATTGAACTCTGGTTGCCTGGCTGTTGTGTGGGTGGGTGGACTCTGGGATTAGTTTCAATTTGTCTGTTTGTTGGGTTGTTGTTGTTTTTTTGTTTTGCTTCAGATCTTGTCTGACTTTTGCTGCATTCAGTTCCTTCCTAGTAAAAGTACTGTAGGAAGTCAGCACAAACACACACACACACACACACACACACACACCGAGGAGAATGAAATATTTGGGGGAATATTAAAAGAGGCAGTATAGAATATTTCCCCTGAAGGAGAAATGGAGAAAAAAAAATCTTAACAAAGGCAGAAAGCAGCCCCAGTCTCCCTTCCTCAGGCAGAAACCAGAGGAGGCCAATCTTTAGAAATGGAGATTTTGTAATCCATTCCTAAAGACTGGCAACACACTATTCATAAGCAAAAAGCCTTCAGCCACAGCTCCTGCAGTAAGCTGGAGCTGATGGGATTAGAAAAACAAAGACTCCTAAAATCTACATTCCTCACCCAGCTCCAAGGACAGGACATGATCTCCAAGCCACAATGGGAGTCAGGCAACAATCATTAGAATACCAAAAGGACACACTCAAAGGTCAAAATACATTTCACAGCAGGCATCTCAAACACAAAGCCCCAAAGTATGCATAAAAGCCCACCAACTCTCCACTCCATTTTGTCAGCTGTCCCAGAACTGCATGCGGTTGTTGATTCTGCTCTTCATTAAACCTTCTTTCCTAAATAGCCAGCCTCCATTTTATTTCCAGCATCTTACTCCCAGCTTGGAACTGGATATTTTCTCTGAATCTATGGAGTCTTTCCTTGGGATTAATCGGAGGCATTCCTGACACCCATCTTCTTAGGAAACAATGAGTCTGCATTGAGGCATTCAGCTATTAACAACATAAATGCAAACATTTCCTCCTTATGAATAATTGCTCAAGATTAATATATTGGTGCAGAAGCAATGCAAAAGCCAGTGACCGCTCATAGTTATTTACCTAACGGAATACAACTGTGTGTCATGTGTCTTGTCTCAAAATAATTGGCTCATTAACCTTAAGCATTATCATTCACCAATAGGATTATTAAGGTCAAATGCAAAAAGAGATAAGTATTCGTGCTTTATTATTATTTTTTCTCCTCTGCAAGCAGGTACGTGTGATGTTTAATACTCAGCCTTCCCAGGAACTCAGCATGAGCTGCTCAGGATAAAGGGAAAGTACAGAGTATGTTTTGTAATGTAGGGCAAAAAGCATTTTATATCACGTGTGGATCTGGAGAAACAGAACTTGTGAATCTGGTCTGTTTGCTAGTTTTTCCTGTTGCTCTTGGATTAATTACAGTGGGATTGGATTTTTTTTCTCTCTTTCATATCTGTATTTCCTGATGTTTGGACGATGAAGCTGAGACTATGAAAAGAAAAACTCCTACTAAAACAAAAAAGCTTCAGACACAGAGAGATGTACACACACACACACAAACACACACATAAAGAGTACACATCACGAGTTTCTGAATAACAAGAGTTTCCAAAGTGTTGAAAGAAAAGTCTTCATCAGGGTTCAGTCCAATCTGGGAATAAACAACATGGTGACTGCTTTAAAAAGAAGGTTGCACTTTATTGAAGAAGAGAGCCAGACAGAAAGATAGCTCTGGAAGAAAAGAGAGAGAGCACATGTAGTAGGGAGTGGGTTTTTATACCCTCTGGGGCTCTTGAGGTTGATTCCTGTTCCTGTCTGAGGCTTTGTATTTCCTATGTCATGTACTTTGACCTGAGTCTGAGGGTGCCCCTTTGGCATCTGTGGGTTAATCCTATTATGGCCTGTCTTAGAGTTTGGGTGGGGTATGTATATTTTAAGGGTGTTTGTCTTCCTAAGATTCTAGCTGGAGGGCTCCAACCTTCCTGAATGGATTATTACATCTGCATTTCTACAGAGTGGTTTCTGCTTGCGGGAGGGAGAATTGGGGCTATTAAGAAAAAAACTGGGCATGCTTTTCTGCCTCTTTAAGATCCTTTGGAGAAATATAATATTCTGCCCTTTGAATATTTCCTTTTCTGGGCGGGGGGTGGGGGGTGTCTGACTTCCCACAAAAGCATCTGACAATTCAACAAGCCTTCATTTTGAAAGGATTTTTTTCCCATTGCCAACAAAATGACATCACACTAGATTTCATAAAATCTTCTCATGACGTGGAGTTCCATAGCTTGCATTATCCAAGAAAGAAGGCCCTCTTCTCTCTAGTTCAGACATGTCAAACACAAGGCCCGGGGGCCAGATCCGGCCCACGAAGTGGTTTCATGCGGCCCACGAAGCCATCCTGGAAACAGTGAGGGAACGGCCCCCACTGCCTTGGCCCTGGCCCAGAGACCCTCCTTCTGCCAGAGACCCTCAGATCTGTCCCACTCCTGCCCAGGCCCCCATAGGCAGCCTTGATGCGAACGATGTAGAGCTGGCCACGCCCACCCAGTAGGCCATACGCACTCTGGCCATGCCCACCCAGTAGGCCACGCCCACCCTGGCCATACCCACCCAGCCCCCTGAGGGCAACCACAATGCTGATGCGGCCCTCAATGAAATTGAGTTTGACACCCCTGCTCTAGTTGATCTCATGGGATCTTTCCAGGTTTGGGGGGATCCAACAGATAACCACACCTTTCATTATAAAAATAAAACAAATGACTCCAGCCATGGAATATTTATAGTGAAAGAACTATCTATTCACACCCACTCACACCCACACATACAAACAGCCACAGACGTGTATATAAAATCTTAGCATCCGTTACACACAACAGACTCTGAGCGATCACTAGTATAAAAAAGCAATCCCTCCCACTAACAAAAGAAATTGATTATTCAAAGATCGAGCTCTAATTAAAACTATGGAGAAATTGTTTAGGTCTTTAATTATTATTATTATTATTATTATTATTATTATTATTATTATTATTATTATTATTATTATTATTATTATTATTATTATTATTATTATTATTATTATTATTATTATTATTCAATGCATACAAAATACCTGTCATTGCAAAAATCAAACCCTAAGGAAAACTGGGCTTAGTTGCATGTATTCATTACATACACTCACAACTATACATTCCTGGTTAACTTCTAGGACTGTCTCCTGCTCACTACATTAGTGCTTTGGTGGGCACTAATCACTAATTCTATATTAGTATGAATTACTGTCAAGCCCTGTAACATCCGTAAGTCCAGGCAGTTCAAAGAGATATAAATGTTTATTGCAAACGTATGCTCTCTACAAGAATCTGACCTATTAACAGTCAAAGCATAATTGGTGGTAGGGAACAGTCAATGGAATTCAAATAGTTGTGAATGTATGTAATGAATACATTAGACTAAGTCAAGTGTTCCTTAGTGTTTGATTTTTTTGCAATGGCAAGTGTTTAATATGTATTGTAGCAAAAAATAAGGAAAATTTAAAGACCTAAGGGTTAGAATAGAACAGAACAGAACAGAACAGAACATAAAGATTATAGAATAGAATAGAATGGAACAGAACAGAACAGAACATAAAGATTGTAGAATAGAATGGAACAGAACAGAACAGAACAGAACGGAATGGAATGGAATGGAACAGAACGGAATGGAACGGAACGGAACGGAACGGAATGGAACAGAACAGAACAGAACAGAACTGGAAGGGATCTTGGAAGTCTTCCAGTCCAGGCACCTGCTCAAGCAGGTGGATCTATACCAGACATGTCAAACTCACGACATCACGTGATGTCATGCAATGTATTGGGACAGTTTTGCCATTGCCAGCAATAGGCTGGGCACAGCTTCTGAATGACACGTCCAGCCCGTGGGCTGGCAGTTTGACACCCCTGACCTATACCATCTCAGACAAGTGATTGTCCAGTCTCTTTTTAAAAATTTCCAGCGATGGAGCACCCACAATTTCTGAGGGTAAGCTGTTCCACTGGTTGATTGTCATCACTTTCAGGAAGACTTAGATTTCTTGTGGGCATGAAGGGATTTGAGACTGATGACACATTTGACTCCTCCCTCCATCACGGGCTGGTCATCTCCTACAATTACTATGAATTGGAGAATATCAGCTCCTATCTTCACTTTCTTTGAAGATTGCTAGCAACTGCCATAACCATGGGTGAGGGGGCACTTAGGAGGGGAAGGGTGCTGGAGGTGTGAAGGAAGTTGCATTTTTGTGGTCTCCTTTCATGGTTACTCTGAAGAGGAGAGCTTTTGACTGGTTGCTGTGTGTGAGAAATCACAGTGATGAAAGTCTTCATTTGTACTGGAGTTGCACTGCACTACCAGTAAGTCAACAATGAGGCCAATTTCTTTCCAAGAATCTACCTGCTCTTGTAGAGTCAGAGTTCAATGTTGACTCTTCAAAGAGTTTGCCTCCTTGCCTTTAATTGAAGGAGATAAGGATATTGCTTATGCTGCATGGAAGCATAATATCGTTATCTGGTGCCATCTGTCACCTTTAAAAAAAAATATTTAGAGCCAGTGCCTTTTATTTACAGCTCTTTGGAGGAGATGCACTTGATGGAGCACCCAGACATGGGGGGGGGAAATGGTGTATAGAGTGTAAAGGGCTAATTGCAGTGACAGTAATTAGCTGAGTTCCTGTACAGTGAGAAAGAGGTCAGAGAATTGTTATAGAGGCTGCATAAATAATTTGGAACATCACTTTTTAGGCCTTTGAAGTGTGAAGCCTCAACCTCCAGCTGAAATCTCTGAAGATGGTACATGTTTGCTGGTCCTTCTGTGGTTTTTTTGGGCATGCAGAAGATCAGCCTATTGGCAGCAGGAGGACGAAAAAAATATTTTCAGGAGGTTTTTATAGATAATAAATAATAATAATAATAAAGTTGGAAGGAACCTTGGAGGTCATCTAGTCCAACCCCTGCTCAGGCAGGAAACCCTGTACCATTTCAGACAAATGGCTGTCCAGTCTCTTCTTAAAAACTTCCAGTGTTGGAGCATTCACAGCTTCTGGAGGCAGGTTGTTCCACTGATTGATTGTTCTCACTGTCAGGAAATTTCTCCTTAGTCCAAGGTTGCTTCTGTCTTTGATTAGTTTCCATCCGTTGCTTCTTGTCCTGGCTTCAGGTGCTTTGGAGAATAGCTTGGCTCCCTAGTCTTTGGGGCAACCCCTGAGATATTGGAAGACTGCTATCATGTCCCCCCTGGTCCTTCTCTTCATTAGACTAGACATGCCCAATTCCAGCAACAGTTCTTTATAGGTTTTAGCCTCCAGTCCCCTGATCATCTTTGTTGCTTTTCTCTGTACTCTTTCTAGAGTCTCAGCATCTTTTTTACATCATGGTGACCAAAACTAGATGCCATATTCCAAGTGTGGCCTTACTGAGGCCTTGTAAAGTGGTATTAACACTTCATGCGATTTTCTGTTAATAATAACAATTATAGCAACAGCAATAGCACACAGACTTATATATTGCACCTCAGTGGTTTAAAGCCCTCTCTAAGTGGTTTACAGAGTCAGCTTATTGTCCTGAACAATCTGGCTCCTCATTTTACTGACCTTGGAAGGATGGAAGGCTGGGCCAGTCAGAATCGAACTGCTAGCAGTGAGCAGAGTCAGCCTGCAATACTGCATTCTAACCACTGTGCCACCATGACTCTCCAATGTAAACATATCCACATAGTCTTTTTATGTGTTTAAATAGAGAGACTCTCTTTGTACCATAACATCCAAAATTACTGAAGAATCTTCATGTTCACTTTTTCCTGGAGTCATAAATATTCATAAGTTAGGATAGACTTCCAGTTGGGCTCCTACAGCACTAGCTCCACAGAATTTCAAAAGGAACTTTATTGAATCTTGGGTTGAGGACTCATGCAAAATATATATTAAGATACTGTACAGTCTAATTCTGTGAAGATAATTGAGTACAGGATTAGTATGGTTTGTTTGTCTGTGATAATAAACTAATTGATACCATCTCACTCTACTTCAGCTCCTGGAGGAAGGGCTCTTTCTGGCCTTCCAGAAAATCAGATTGTTAGGGCCATCTATTCCACTAGGTAGTGGCAACCACGAGAAGGCATATCCTAGGTCCCACTAGATGGCAAATTATTATTATTTATTATTAGTTCATTGCATAGTCAGCCAGATGTTTGGCCTGGAATTGGCATTTTTATCCACCTATCAAGTTCTTCACAAGGACTTGGCATAAAAAGATGCTATTTGATGTGTTAAAGGTATTGTCACAGGAGGTAAGCTGTTCCAAATATAGCTGTATATTGTGATTAATAGATGGTGATCTTTTTTTATTAGTATTATTTGGCACTATTGCTAGTAGTAATTTTTGTTCTTGTTTTGTTATTAGGACAATGAGGTCATAATGAATGTAAATATAAAATTCCAGGTGCTAATGAGCTGGGCTTGCAGGAGACATTAAGGCTAGTCTATTCATGCATGTGTACATGTGTGTGTGTGTGTATGTATGTGTGTGTAAGCATTTATTTACTTCAAGATTAATAGTAGACAAAGGTGGTTGGTGAAGATAACATTAATTGACGTGGTTAGCAGTAGACAAAGAAGAAAATATTTTGTACATCTGGTACCTCACCTTAGTTGCATTATGAAGATCCAATTCAATGACCTTGAACAATGCCTATGAGTGAAACTATGTTCATACTCATGCATACATCCAGTTTTTATAGAAACAACCATCAGCTTAATTTAGTGTGTGTGTATGTGTGTGTGTGAAGTCTATTTTAAATAGCAATACCAACAGCACTTAGACAGTGGTGGGATTCAAATATGTGAACAACCGGTTCTCTGTGTGGATGCCACACACAGAAGTCCATTCTGGGTCTGGGCAACAAAAAATTTGCTACCGGTTCTGCTGAACTGGTGCGAACTGGCTGAAGAACACCACTGCACTTAGACTTATATACCACTTCACAGTGCTGTACAGCCCTCTCTAATGGTTTATAGAGTCAGTGTATTGCCCTCTATAATCTGGGCCCTTGTTTTACCAACCTCAGAAGAATAGAAGGCTGAGTCAACCTTGAGCCTGTGAGAACTGAACTGCTGGCAGTAAGCAGAGTCACCCTGCAATACTGAATTCTAACCACTGCACCACCATGGCAGTAGAGTAGAGTAGGGTATAACAAGAATACAACAGAATATCAATAACACTTAGGCTTATATAGCACTTCACAGTGGTTTACAGCCCTTTCTAAGTGGTTTACAGACTCAGCATATTGCCCTCAACAATCTGGGCTCTCATTTTATTGACTTGGAAGGATGGAAGGCTGAGTCAACCTTGAGCTGATCAGGATTGAACTGCTGAACTGCTGGCAGTCAGCAGAATTAGCCTGCAGTACTGCATTCTAATCACTGCACCACAATGGCTCAGAATGTAGAGGTTGCAATAACTGTTTAGGTGTCTGTCTGTCCATGCATGCATTCCGGGACAACATGGTGATGGTTAACATGGTGATGGTTCTATGGTCCTCCTTGCTGATTATACAGCAGAGAGTTTAGATCTTAACCATCCCTCTATATTTTGGCTGCTTAGGAACATCCTTTTCTATGAAAGCCTGCTTGGTTAAATTACTTCCATGTGAAAATGCATGGAATGTATTAGCAGTTTTGACCTGTTTTGTCATGAGTGCATCTAAACAAATTTTTGAATCTGAACTCCGACAGCAGAATGGAAGCAAAAGAGGAGAGGGCAGAAGTTGCCTAGAATGAAATCTATTACATTTTTGTTCGTGTGTGTGTGTGTGTGTGTGTGTGTGTGTGTGTGTGTGTGCTTGTCTGTTAGGACACTAAAATGGATTTATCATGAGGCTCCATTTCATTTTGTTGTGTTGTGTTTTTTTATTCTCTTCCATTCAAAGAATGACTCAGGGCAGAATGAGGTACACCAGGGGTCTGCAACCTTGATAACCTTGTAGAAGTCCAAAAGTCTTAAAGTTGTCAAGGTTGCAGACCCCTGGGGTAGACTGATGTTTTTGAACTGGAATCACACAGCCTTTATCATTGCTTGTCATAATGTATGCTTAATTTCTGTGGACTTTATTCTGGTTGCAGGAAAATAACTGCTGAACAGTTTAGGAGTGTAATATGCTTTTCTAAATCTTGGTGACTCCATTTTGTTTTCTATCAGTAGCAGGAAAACAGTGTTGAAGGAAAAGTCTTCATCATGGTTCAGTCAAAGCTGGGAATAAACAACATGGTGACTGCTTTAGAAAGAAGTTTGCAGTTTATTGAAGAGAAGAGCCAGACAGAAAGATGGTTCTGGAAGAAAAGAGAGAGAGAGCACATGAAGGCAGTGGGTTTTTATACCCTCTGGGGCTCTTGAGATTGTTTCCTGTTCCTGTTTGAGGCTTTGTACTTCCTGTGTCATGTATTTTGACCTGTGTCCCTTTGGCATCTCTGTGTTAATCCTATTATGTCCTGTCTTAGAGTTTCGGTTGGGTATGTAGATTTTAGTTGTCCTTGTCTTCTTAATCTTCTAGCTTCAACTTTCCTGAATGGATTATTACATCTGCATTTCTACAGAGCTGGTTTGTGCTTGGAGTGTGTGTGGAGGGGAGACTTGGGGATATTAAGAAAAAAAAAACTGGCCATGCTTTTCTGCCTCTCTAAGATCTTTTGGGGAAATATATTTTTTCCTACCCTTTTAATATTTCCTTCTCTGTGGGGCTGACTTCCCACAACAGAACATTAAGCAGAAAATGCCATGATTATTGGCAAATTGTGACTGAGCGGTGGCTCAGTGGGTTAGGACGCTGAGCTTGTCGATCAGAAGGTCAGCAGTTTGGCGGGTCGAATCCCGAGTGCCGCATAGCAGAGTGAGCACCTGTTACTCGTCCCAGCTTCTGCCAACCTAGCAGTTCGAAAGCACGTAAAAATGCAAGTAGAAAAATAGGGACCACTACGGTGGGAAGGTAACAGCGTTCTGTGCGCCTTTGGCATCTAGTCATGCCGGCCACATGACCATGGAGACATCCTCGGACAAGCGCTGGCTCTTCGGCTTTGAAACGGAGATGAGCACTGGCCCCTAGAGTTGGAAACGGCTAGCACGCAAGTGCGGGGGAAACTTTACCTTTACCTATAGCTCAACAGAGTTTGTTAAAGATGCTTTAGAAATACCTATGATTGAAATCATAATAGGGAAGGGTTTATTTTCTTATAAGAGAAAAAAAAACTGGATAAGGCCACAAATCTCAGGAACCAAATTTTCCCCCCCTTTTTTAACAGCTGAAAATCTTACATTAGTGATGGCATGTTGAGTCATGTTGCTATTGCAAAGCTTAACCGTGGAACAACAACAACAACAAAATCTACGTAAGAAATTCTTACCTACAAAATTTAAGCTGACACAACCAAGCTATTTAGATAGTGTTGATACCTGAGCCATATGGTTGTTATTTCCAAATTAAAATGGAAAATGCTTTGTGTCTTCCACTCATTAGCACAACCATCACCCACAGTTTATCTCGTTAAATTATTTCTTTATTTTATTGTAGAGATAGGGGATGGAAAAGGGCAATGCACAGACCATGATAACACACAAACAAATAAACTATTTTCATTTTTATGTGACCAGAAATATATAGAAGCAGTCCCAATGACATATGGACATTTTTTTGAGGATTAATTGAAAACATGCAATATAAGCCTGCACTATAACTTGATAAGAATCCCAAAAGCAAGAGGGGTCAAAAGGAGAACAAGAAAACACATTATCTTTCCCTACAAGTAGAGAACTGCTGTTTATGTATCACAAAAGGGAAATATTTATGTATTTTAGGACTCATTCCTGTAATATATATATTTTTTTCATGAATGGAGCACAATATTGGCTTCTGTTTCACTGTTCTTTGTTGCAAATCCACTGTGAGATTCAGCCTTAAATGTCTCCACAGGTTCAAATTGTGGCTTCATATGGGTTGGTTTGAAATCCGGTTAAAAAGCAACTGGGATTCTAAACAAACAAAGAAACAAACAAACACAAAACCGCAAAGTGTACATTAATGTATGTGTTAAAGGATGGAGACGTTTTGCGCTGTGTAGAGTGCCTGTTGAAATGCAGTTCAGGTATTCAATAGACAGAGCCTCGGTCATGATTGTTAGCAATGCCTGTTTTGCCTTCAAAATGTTTTCTTTTCTTTTTCAGCAAAGTCCCTTTGAATTAGCATGAATTGTGCACAGTCGTGCCCAGACACAAGTCTATAGGGAACGCTACTCCTTGGCTGCAAAGCCGTTTGGCGCTTTTGACTCTCAAACAAGGGGAGGAAAAGGAGCAGAAGCATCCACCATTCAGAATCAAACTTTGGGGAGTCTGGAATTATCAAAAGGAGATTCAGATCGCTTGCTTGGTTTAGAAATGCACGTGGGAAAAAGGGTTTGACTTCCGAATGGCCATTCATATCAAGAGTTTACATAGGGTGGCATCCACACTGTAAACAACGTTTAAAAGAGAATGGAAGGGAAGTGCAAAGTAAGAGGAAACAGGGAGAGGAAAGAGTACGATGGCAATTAAACCGTGGAAAGAAGGGCAGAAGTCACAATTCTATTTTTTTTCCTTTTCACATTTTCCCCTTTTCTTATATTCTTAAATTTCCTTAATTCTTTTATAGTTTTACACACACACACAAACAACCCCCACCCCCCCACCCCCCACCCCCCACACATATAAACAACAACAACAACAACAACAACAACAACGACGACGACGACGATGATGATGATGATGATGATGATGATGTTGGAAAGGACCTTGGAGGTCTTCTAGTCCAATCCCCTGCTTAGGCAGGAAATCCTATTCCATGGGTCTTTAAACTTGGTCCTTTTATGTCTTGTGGACTTCAACTCCCAGAATTCCTCAGCCAGCCTCCATTTTGTTTGAAGTCCACAAGTCATGAAAGGGCCAAGTTTGAGGACCCCTGCCCTAGACCATTTCAGACAAATGGCTGTCCAATCTCTTCTTGAAAACTTCCAGTGTTGGAGCATTCACAACTTCTGGAGGCAAGTTGTTCCACTGATTAATTGTTCTAACTGTCAGGATACATCCACATACATAACATCCACATATATACATATGTATGTATGTATGTAAGTATGCATATCAGTCCCAAAGGTGCTTTTTCAGGAGGCAACTGGACTTTCTTGTTTTCTTTGAAGACATTTTGTTTCTCATCCAAGAAGCTTCTTCAGCTCTGACTGGATGGTAGGGGAATGGAAGGATTTATACTCCTTACAGACAGCTGGACATTTGCATTCTAAAAGGAAAAAAAAACCTGTTGCCTTGTGAAAAAAGCGCATTTGGGGTAACTATGACCTGGATGGCTGAGCATCTCCATAGATGTATGCGTATCAGATTCTGATTTGTGGGGCACAATGGCTCAGCTGGAAAGCTGACAGCCTGGTTTCGAGATCCGAGTGCTGTGCGACGGGGTGTGCTCTCATGACTTGGCCCAGCTCCTATCCACCTAGCCGTTTGAAAACATGAAAATGAGAGCAGATAAATAGGTACCACTTTTGTGGGAAGGTAACAGTGTTCCATATGCCTCAGCCTATAGCCATGCTGGCCCAAGACCATGGAAATGTTTTTGGACAAAGCTGGCTCCCTTGGCCAAAAAAACCAGAAATGATCACTATGCCCCAAAGTTGGACATGACTGGAGATGCAAACCTTTACATTTTTATAATATCAGGTTCTACTGAAATGAAGGGACGCGGTGGCTCAGTGGGTTAGGACACTGAGCTTGTCGATCAGAAGGTCAGCAGTTTAGCGGGTCGAATCCCGAGTGCCACGTAGCAGAGTGAGTGCCTCTTACTTGTCCCAGCTTCTGCCAACCTAGCAGTTCTAAAGCACGTAAAAATGCAAGTAGAAAAATAGGGACCACTACGGTGGGAAGGTAACAGTGTTCCGTGCGCCTTTGGCGTCTAGTCATGCCGGCCACATGACCACGGAGACGTCCTCGGACAAGCGCTGGTTCTTCGGCTTTGAAACGGAGATGAGCACTGGCCCCTAGAGTTCGAAATGACTAGCACGCATGTGCGGGGGAAACTTTATACCTTTTTACTGAAATGAACAAGTCAAGAAGAACTAGTAATGAAGCCATACAGTATTTATTGGTATGGGGGATATATTTGGTGAGGAATGAAAAAATCCTTAAAAAGATTAGATTAGACTAGACTAGATTAGATTAGATAATCTTTATTGCCATTTTTTTTTTATTGTGGGCACAACGGCCCACATTAAAAATGAAATTTAGTTGCTTGCTCTCAAAGTGTACACATACATAACCAGTGGTGGGATTCAGCTGGTTCACACCACTTCGGCAGAACCGGTAGCTAATTTTTTGTTGCCCAGGCCCAGGATGGACTTCCAGACATGGCATCCACACAGAGAACTGGTTGTTCCCATATTTGAATCCCACCACTGTACAAAAACACATGTAAACATACTACATATAACATATGTATAGACCTACACCCTTACATGTAAGTAGCATATAAATATTAATCACTGTCCATCTAAAATAAAGCTTGAGAGTTCACAATGTTAATACTGTATGGAACAAAACTGTGACTGAATCTGGGTGTTCTGCTTCAGATACCACAGAGCCCCCTCCTCCCAGAAGGGAACAAGGAAAACAGGTCATGAAGAGGGTGTGCAGCATCCCAGACAATCCTGCAGACTCTGCTCAAGCAGCGCTTATGTGCTATGTCCTGGATGGGAGGGAGGGAACTGCCGATGATCTTTTCTGCTGTCCTCACCACTCTCTGCACCGCCTTCCTGTCTGAAGCAGGGATGCTTCCAAATCAGACTGTGATGCTGTATGACAGGATGCTCTCGATCGTCCCTCTGTAGAAAGTGGTGAGGACAGGGGAAGGAAGATGAACTTTTCTCATGTGATGCAGAAAATGCAGGCGCTGCTGTGCCCGCTTCACCAAGGTCTCACTGTTGAGTTACCAAACCAACCTACTTCTTTACTGCACACCCAGGAATTTGATGCTGGTAACCATCTCCACCTAGAGTTAAGAGAGAGAGAGAGGGAGGGAGGGAGGGAGGGAGGGAGGGAGGGAGAACAAGAAAGTCAAAAAGCCATATAGTTTGAAAGGCAGATTCAACACCAGAATAAATAACCAAAAATGGGAAGTAAAGCTTGCAAAGAACAGGGTGTATGTGAAATTAGTCTTTTGAGCCCTTTTAGGTATGCAATGAACGGCAAGTCACTCTAGGCCAAGTACAGATTGTTACACTCTTGAACACAAAGATGCTGATAGTTTTATAGGACAAAGACTCCTTGAGCCTTGATCTGACAATAAGGCTTAACCTATTTTTCAGAATAAATGCTTTAGGGCAAAGAAAGGCGAATGATATTCCAAATGATTGAAATGAAGGCTTAGAGACCAAGTAAAATTAGGGGGAAAAATGTGTGTAAAATGTCCTTCTGTGTGCGTATGCACTTGCATCCCTGGACGTTTTCCATCTACCATCAAATTCGATCCTGAAATGTTTGAGGCTGAACACTTACTTGATCCGCTAAATATATTTAATTTCTTAAGTATTCACTGACACCCTTTTTTTGTGCTGTTCACTTCCCCTGTTTTGGCCGTCGCAGTTTAGGATATTATTGTTACTGACTTTGTGATTTTTCATTCAAAATTAAACGTAACATGGGAAATCAGGAGATGAAGGGAACATTTTTTCATGCTGAAGAGCCAAATAATATTTATTTATTTATTTTTTTAAAAAACTGCCTTTTTATTTTTTATAAATAACTCAAGGCAGCAAACCTACCTAATATTCCTCCCTCCTAATTTTTTTCCCCCCAACTACAACAAGTCTACAAAATGGGTTGGGCTGAAAAAAAAGGTCCCAAGTTACCCAGGTGATTTTGTATGCCTAAGGCAGTACTATAACTCACAATCTCCTGGTTTCTAGGACAGCGCCTTAACTACTACACCAAACTGACTCTCCAACTATTGTTACATAGTTATTGTTCCTGTTGAATCGTTCAATAAAATAGCGGGGGGAAAGCCGATTAAAGACAATAGAATCAGTTAGGTCTAGTAGTTAAGACACCAGGTTAGGAACTGGGAGACAGTGAGTTATAGTCCTTCCTCTGCCATGCAAACCAGCTGGGTTGATTCTGGGCCAGCCCCTTTTTCTCCAACCTCATAGATTTGTTGTTCTGGGGAACAAAAGGAAGAGGAAAATCTTTTGGATATGTTCACTGGCTTGAGTTATTTGCAAAAAATAATAAAGGTAGGATATGAATGAACGAAAATTAAGGGAAATAAAAAAATTACATCCTCCTTCGCTACCAAAATTTCCACCTCTGTATCTGTTGCTGCAGCCCTTCCTTTATATAACTGAGAATGTTATGTTTTCTTTTATTATTATTATTTAAGAAGACTCTTAATCCAATCCAAAATCATGGAGGAGAGACTTGTCAAAGGCTACTAATCACAGTGGCTATAATTTACCTCCAGCAAATCTCTGGATACCAATTGCTGAAGAACTGTGTTACTTTCATATCCTAGTTGTAATCTTTCTTTAGCCTAAATAGGCCTTTGGCATAATCAAGTATGATTCTCGATTCTCGTATTCTCCTAGGAATACGCTTAGTATTTCAAGAGTTTGCACTTGTGAAAAATTGATGACAAACTCTGGGTCCCGGAAGAAGACTTTAACGGGAGAAGAAATATCATCAGAGAAAGGAAAACAAATGAAATCTGCATTGCACAGATAAACTAAGTAATTGGAATTCCTGGACCATTAGCCCTTTGGCCATGTCCAGCTCTTAAGAGAGATTTAATAGCCTTCATTCTCGTTCTTTTAAATTTTTCTTCCAGGAGTTTTTTTTTTATTTTCCTGTTCAGTTCTTCCTAGGCACTTCATTGATTTTTGCTTGGATCCCCACTGCAGAGATGCTTGAATGACTGCAACTTAAATCTCTTTGTCTTTGACCGATATTTTTCAGGCTGCAGTTCTAAGCCACTTAAATGGAAGTAAGTTCCATTGAAATCCCAGTGTCTTAATTCCAAATAAATGTTGTCAGGAGCAGGGTGAAAGTCACCTTCAACAATAGGAACAAAATAACTCTGTGTAGTAAACAGGCAGTGAAACACCTCTTTCCCCCCCCCACCCCCATCCCCCCACCCAATTTGCTGGTAAATACAAAATGCTGCAGATAGTTTAGTTTCGAGTGACTTTTGCACGACTTGCAAGCCAAAATCTCAGAACTTGTTTCTCCATATGGTGAAAGCCTGGGCCATATCACAGATGCTGCAGGGAGCTTTAAGGGATACAGAAAAAGGAGGCACAAGAAATTCATTGCCTGTATGCTGCTACTTTCAGCTCTTTCTGCTATCTGATCTGGTACTACTGGAGACCAAGACAGCAGATAGATGATAGATAGATGGATGGATGGATGGATGGATGGATGGATGGATGGATGGATGGATGGACGGACAGACAGATGGACAGACAGAGAGACAGACCGACAGACAGATAATAGAGACAGACAGAGAGATATGATAGGTAGATAAATAGATAGATAGATAGATAGATAGATAGATAGATAGATAGATAGATAGATAGATAGAGAAAGAGAGAGAGAGACAGACAGACAGACAGATAATAGAGACAGACAGATAGATATGATAGGTAGGTAGGTAGGTAGGTAGGTAGATAGATAGATAGATAGATAGATAGATAGATAGATAGATAGATAGATAGATAGATAGATAGATAGATAGATAAAGAGACAGACAGACAGACAGATAATAGAGACAGATAGGCAGATAGATATGATAGGTAGGTAGGTAGATAGATAGATAGACAGAGACAGACAGACAATAATGTAGATAGATAGATTTTGAAAATGTCATTGTGCAAATCATTCCCATTTGTATCAGGTATTTTCCCAAAATGTTATCACATGACTTAGAAGTGCCAATTATGTCTTCCTTGGACTCATGTGTGCAACTGACCTCAATGGCTGTGACGATGCACTCTGATTTAACCAACAGTCAGAAATAACAGACGGGCACGATCCTCCCTCTGCTGGTCAAGGTTGCTCTGTATATTCTCTTCGTCAGTGAAGGAAGGTAAGCCTAGAACAAAAACTCACATCAGCCCATCACAGGCGTTGTATTTCAAGAATCAGAGTTATTTTCCATGATCAGAGATTACAGGATGATTTGTATCCCTCTTAAATTGCTTCTTAATCTTGGTTTGTTCCCGAGTTGCACCAGAGACTCAACAATAGACTGGGATGCTGAAACAAAACAAAACACAAAAGGTAACTCTGACTATGCTTTTGCATGTTGTTCATATGTAACAACAATTTGGTGTTAACTGACCTGGTAAAAGACTGTATAACTTGCCTCCCGTGGAATCCATCTGGAAAGGCCACTGAATGCAATGAACAATCACCCAGAGATGCTGCTTGTCTTCTGCTGTGTGCCAAGAAAATTATAGTTACCATAATTATAAATTATTGTTATTGTATCAATTTCTCAGCCCAGACTGTCTGCCTAGGTTACTGTTGTGAGATAGAAATGACAGAAGGAGTGATTTGCTTTGAGATCCTAGAGGAAAGACAGGATGGGAAAGCTAAAAAATGAATAAATAAAATATTTGTTGTTGTTGTTGTTGTTGTTAGTTGCGAAGTCATGTCCGACCCATCGTGACCCCATAGACAACGTTCCTCCAGGCCTTCCTTTCCTCCACCATCTTCTGGAGTCCCTTTAAGCTCACGCCTCCTGCTTCAGTGACTCCATCCAGCCACCTCGTTCTCTGTCATCCCCTTCTTCTCTTGCCCTCAACCTTTCCCAACATTAGGCTCTTCTCCAGTGAGTCCTTCCTTCTCATTAGGTGGCCAAAGTATTTGAGTTTTAGCTTCAGGATCTGGCCTTCTAAAGAGCAGTCAGGGTTGATCTCCTCTAGGACTGACCGGTTTGATCACCTTGCAGTCCAAGGGACTCACAGGAGTCTTCTCCAGCACCAGAGTTCAAAGGCCTCAATTCTTTGGCGCTCAGCCTTTCTTATGGTCCAGCTTTCGCAGCCATACATTGCAACTGGGAAATCCATAGCCTTGACTATACGCACTTTTGTTGGCAGGGTGACAACTGCTGTCTAGATTCGCCCTGGCTTTCCTCCCCAGGAGCAAGCGTCTTTTAATTTCTTGGCTGCCGTCCCCACCTGCAGTGAAAATAAAATATATCTATCACTTTTTGTTTTCCTCAGATTCTTATTAGATCATTAGAACAGATTTATTTCTGCATTATAATTTTGACAGACTGAACTTCCCCCCCCACCTCAAAAGTGATACACTTATTTTCAGGTGAGTGAGTTTTACATGATGCTTAGGGAAAGATTTGCTGTGGGACCAAAGATATTTGGAAGCTGGCATTATTTCTGTTTTCTGGGTATTCTGTTTTGTACCTAGCTGTGTTGTTGATCCTGATTTCCACTTAATTTCTTCTGACAAAACAGGAAAATTTCTTTATGATTTCTGACATCTACCTTCAAGGTATGCTCCTGTTTCGTATTTTTTACTCCAGACCTCCAACCTGTTAATATTATTCAGGTTAAAATTTGACATACAAATTTTCCAAACCATGAAAAGATACAGCAATTTGACATACAAATTTTCCAAACCATGAAAAGATACAGCTGCATTAAAGAGTTGCAGGCAAGGTGTCAACATCAAGCTCAAGAATCCAAATAAAACTACAGGTTCATTCCATTTCCCAAAAAAACCTTGCTGTTTATTGAGTACACTGCATGGTTATGTCGAAGCAAAACTAACTCTGAGGTTCCAACACCAATTCATAGACTTCATTGTCCCAGTCAAATCCCCAACATCTTACGTAGTCCATATCAACAAGTTAATTTTGTTATGGGAACCGTCTGCTTCAAATCCACACCTGTTTTGGTGTCCCTGACAAGGCTTCAGGCTTTCACAGTCTTCAGCTGAATTGCAGACGTTTTGTTTCTCCATATAACCCACTTAAAAATAACATCTCCCACCCCCTTAATCTAAAGGCAAGTTGAAACGCAGAGGCACACAGCTGCCAAAGTTTCGTCCTTGACACAAGGATTAAGTCGGTGGTAGAAAACACTTCTTCTTTTTTTTTTTTTTTGGAATCAGAAGCGAAGCACAGCACAGTCTGTTTTAGAAAGAGAGACAGAGAGAAAGAGAGAGAGAAAGAAAAGGGGATAGAATTCCTCCTCAAATGATTTTTAGGTCTTATATTTAGTTTCTTGGCAGAAGCCCATAGTCAAGCATTTTCTGAAATCAATAAAATCATTTTGAGTTTTTCTATTTTTCCCTACTCTAGTTTCTGTACTCCCAAAAATGTTTTTTTTAAAGCAATGTGTGAATGTCCATTATGGGAACTGGATGAGAGGAGATACAAACCCATTATGGAGAAAAAAAAACCCCACCTTGAGTAACCTCCTGGGCAATGAATATTAATATAGTCTATCACTGTATTCTGACTGCTCTTTAGAAGGCCAGATCCTGAAGCTAAAACTCAAATACTTTGGCCACCTAATGAGAAGGAAGGACTCACTGGAGAAGAGCCTAATGCTGGGAAAGGTTGAGGGCAAGAGAAGAAGGGGACGACAGAGAATGAGGTGGCTGGATGGAGTCACTGAAGCAGTAGGCGTGAGCTTAAATGGACTCCAGAAGATGGTAGAGGACAGGAAAGCGTGGAGGAACGTTGTCCATAGGGTTGTGATGTGTTGGACACGACTTCGCAACTAACAACAAAAATCACTGTATTATTTTTCTTTCATGAAAAGGATGTGCGTAGGCCACAGGGATTATGACATGTTAGCCTAGCAGACAAGTATGAAGATACTTACTGGCTGACAAGTGTCTATGCTTAGCTTTTGGCGAAAAGGGCCATCACTCTTTGTTTGACGGTTCTCAGACTTGTCAATATGTTTGTGCCGTTTATTTTCTGAAATGAAATAGTCAGAAATGGTTTGAATCAATCTTGCTGAAGAAGACACCGAACTCAGAAGATCTGGTGGAAAGAACACTTGGTCTTCTGGCATCAACTATTGTTTTCCTTCTACTCCTTCCAAAGAATGTTCTGATCTTTGCATTTATCTTGACAGTTGGCTTTCTCTTGCTTTTATAATATTCCTTCCTTTTCATTATTCTTTACGCTTCTCTCAATCCCTCTATTTGTATGCTAAAGAAATACAGTTACTACCGTAAGAAGAGAACAGAAAATGGACTCAATGGGAGTTTAATTTTGACTTTCCTGGCTTAGTCAACTGCTCTAAATTTTCCTGGCAAACTCATCTCCCTACGGATAATCCTCCACTTAAAGGTAAAGGTAAAGGTTCCCCCGCACATGCGTGCTAGTCGTTTCCGACTCTAGGGGCCGGTGCTCATCTCCATTTCAAAGCCGAAGAGCCAGCGCTTGTCCGAGGACGTCTCCGTGGTCATGTGGCCGGCATGACTAGATGCCAAAGGCGCACGGAACGCTGTTACCTTCCCACCACAGTGGTCCCTATTTTTCTACTTGCATTTTTACGTGCTTTCGAACTGCTAGGTTGGCAGAAGCTGGGACGAGTAACAGGCGCTCACTCTGTTACGTGGCACTCAGGATTCGACCCGCCAAACTGCCGACCTTCTGATCGACAAGCTCAGCGTCCTAACCCACTGAGCCACCGCGTCCCTATAATCCTCCACTTACAACACTTTATTTAGTGTCCATTCAAAGTTACAATGGCACTGGGTAAGAGTCCCTCATAACCATTTTTCAGGCTCATGCCCTTTGCAGCCTCCCCACGGTCAAGTGAACAAAATGTGGACACTTGACAAACCGACTCACATTTATGATGGTTGCAGTGTCCCCGGCTCATGTGATCACATTTTGTGACCTTCTGACAAGCAAGATCAATGGGGAAGACGGAGTCACTTAACAAGCACTTTACAAACTTAACAGTTGCGGTGATCTCCTTACCAACCACGTCAAAGAGGGTCATCAAATTCACTGAATAATTATTTTGCTTAGCAACAGAGATTTTGAGCACAATTGTGATCGTAAATTGAGGATTACCTACGTGCCAATCAATCCCATACCTGCTATCAAGGCCAGACAGGATCAGTCAGGTGAGACAATAAGGCCACACTATTATTGTTTGCAGTAAAATATCCATAATTATCCTTGTAATGACTTCCACAGTGCCTCATTAGAATTAGTCCCACTCTATTATTTACCGAATAAAACACCAGAGTAATGTCACAATCTAGAGTAATTCTTAGCTAATGTGATAAGTCACAGAAGACTGACAATTACAAATAGAAAATAGATACTAGCTTCCTTCACTGTTAGACAACCCATAACTGTAAAATGGCCCAAGAGAAGCCGTTTTTTATTTAAATTGCAATTTATTGTTAAAGTGGAATATAAAAAATATTAGCAATTTTCACTGAATGAATCTCACAATGTCCTCTTAAGAACCAACCATATTTCCTTCCTTCCTTCCTTCCTTCCTTCCTTCCTTCCTTCTTTCCATCTCCCTCCTCCCTTCCTTCTTTCTTTCCATCTCCCTCCCTCTTTCCTTCCCTCCCTCCCTTCTTTCCATCTCCCTCCCTCCCTCCTTCCTTCCTTCCCTCCCTTCCTCCCTCCCTTCCTTCCTTCCTTCCTTCCTTCCTTCCTTCCTTCCTTCTTTCCATCTCCCTCATCCCTTCCTTCTTTCTTTCCATCTCCCTCCCTCTTTCCTTCCTTCCTTCCCTCCCTTCCTTCTTTCCATCTCCCTCCCTCCCTCCCTCCTTCCTTCCTTTCCTTCCTTCCTTCCTTCCTTCCTTCCTTCCTTCCTTCCTTCCTTCCTTCCTTCCTTCCTTCCTTCCTTCCTTCTTTCCATCTCCCTCCTCCCTTCCTTCTTTCTTTCCATCTCCCTCCCTCCTTCCTTCCTTCCCTCCCTTCTTTCCGTCTCCCTCCCTCCCTCCCTCCTTCCTTCCCTCCCTCCCTCCCTCCCTCCTTCCTTCCTTCCTTCCTTCTTTCCATCTCCCTCCTCCCTTCCTTCTTTCTTTCCATCTCCCTCCCTCCCACCTTCCTTCCCTCCCTTCCTTCCTTCCTTCCTTCCTTCCTTCCTTCCTTCCTTCCTTCCTTCCTTCTTTCCATCTCCCTCATCCCTTCCTTCTTTCTTTCCATCTCCCTCCCTCTTTCCTTCCTTCCTTCCCTCCCTTCCTTCTTTCCATCTCCCTCCCTCCCTTCTTTCCATCTCCCTCCCTCCCTCCCTCCTTCCTTCCTTTCCTTCCTTCCTTCCTTCCTTCCTTCCTTCCTTCCTTCCTTCCTTCCTTCCTTCCTTCTTTCCATCTCCCTCCTCCCTTCCTTCTTTCTTTCCATCTCCCTCCCTCCTTCCTTCCTTCCTTCCCTCCCTCCCTTCTTTCCATCTCCCTTCCTCCCTCCTTCCTTCCCTCCCTCCCTCCCTCTCTCCTTTCCATCCTTTCTTCCTTCCTTCCTTCCTTCCTTCCTTCCTTCCTTCTTTCCATCTCCCTCATCCCTTCCTTTCTTTCCATCTCCCTCCCTCTTTCCTTCCTTCCTTCCCTCCCTTCCTTCTTTCCATCTCCCTCCCTCCCTCCCTTCTTTCCATCTCCCTCCCTCCCTCCCTCCTTCCTTCCTTTCCTTCCTTCCTTCCTTCCTTCCTTCCTTCCTTCCTTCCTTCCTTCCTTCCTTCCTTCCTTCCTTCCTTCTTTCCATCTCCCTCCTCCCTTCCTTCTTTCTTTCCATCTCCCTCCCTCCTTCCTTCCTTCCTTCCCTCCCTTCTTTCCATCTCCCTCCCTCCCTCCTTCCTTCCCTCCCTCCCTCCCTCTCTCCTTTCCTTCCTTCCTTCCTTCCTTCCTTCCTTCCTTCCTTCCTTCCTTCCTTCTTTCCATCTCCCTCGTCCCTTCCTTCTTTCTTTCCATCTCCCTCCCTCTTTCCTTTCTTCCTTCCCTCCCTCCCTTCTTTCCATCTCCCTCCCTCTCTCCCTCCCTCCTTCCTTCCTCCTTCCTTCCTTCCTTCCTTCCTTCCTTCCTTCCTTCCTTCCTTCCTTCCTTCCTTCCTTCCTTCCTTCCTTCCTTGTTCGCTGCAACAAACATTGCTTCTTCTGAGTTGGTGAAAGTGAAATGAACTTTCCTGGCCATCTCAAATAATATCTTTGGAACCAATTATAGCCCTCTTCTCCACCTCACTCCAGGAGAGTGTTGTTAGCAATTTTTAAATTGGTAAAATCACTTACAAGTATTGAAAGAATAAGCAGTGGGTACTTGGGAGAGATATAAATGTAAAAAACAACAACAACACACATTTTATTTTCCCAACCTACCACTTGGTTTTTCTAAAAATACCTCATTTGTCCCTGTGGCTCACCTTCAGGGTCATCTAAGTGTCAAACGTGGCCAAGAGAACGTGAAGCACAAGTGGGCAGCAGCTTCATCTATTTCCTTTGATTATCAATGGGAAAAAAAGCTAGCGTGATTACAGATGAGTGAGCGGCGACATTGTCCAATTGTAATTGTCCTTTCGTTTTATTTGTTTCTTTCTGTGTTATCCCACTTGATTATTTTTATAAATAACTCAAGGCATAAACATATCCAACACTCCTTCCTTCTCTGTTTTCCCCACCACAATAACCCCATGTGGTGAGTTGAGCTGAGAAAGATTGACCGGCCCAAGGTTTCCCAGTTGGCTTTCATGCGTAAGGTGGGACTAGAACTCACCATCTCCCGCTTTATCATCCAGTGTGTCTTAACAAATAGACAAATCTGGCTCCCAACAGATTTTTCTTCACAGCTGCTAGTTTTCATTTCAGAGTAATAAGCTGGTTAGGGGGGGGAAAGAGAAGTTTAATATATGCAGAAGGAGGTATATCATTGGGTTGCCTAAAGCAGGTAAGGAAACCCACCAGGCTCAAGGTTAACTCAGCCTTCCATCCTTCCATTCTTCCATCCTTCCGAGGTAGGTAAAATGAGGACCCAGATTGTTGGGGGTAATTAAGTTGACTTTGTAATAATGCCGCTTGGGGTGTGTGTGAAAGCCCTAATAAGCAGGCATATACATAGAATGAAGGCTACTGCTAAGCTTGTAAGCTGCCCTGAGTCTTCGGAGAAGGGCGGGATATAAATGGAATTAAAATAAATAAAAATAAAATAAACGAGGTCCAGCTTGGCAGCGTTATGTTAGAAGAAATAGCTTAGAAAAGTTGTGAAATTTTATCTTGACCCGTTCTCCTCTACCCGCTTATCTTCCTACGCTTTCGAGGAATGTTCCTCCTTAGGACTGAGACGTTGAAGCAGAGGATCATATGATGCACAAAGTTGCCTTGGAGAATATGACAGATTGTGATGAGGCCAGGAGAGGAATGAAAGAAAGGCTGGATATAAATGATCAGGGTTAGGAGGTTAACAGGCAGCTCAGCTCAGGCGGTCAGAAACTTGAGAAGAAGTATTTCACACCATTCTCAGGGATTCTGCCTTATTACCTGTGCTGCAAATGAAACTTAGAAGATTTCAGGGGTTCTGCTTTCACTCAACTTGCAGTGAAGAGACCTTACCGAAATGTTAATCAGATCTCACTTTCTCCATCTTGATCAATTGCACGTGGCTTGACAAGGAGGAAAGGAAAGCTGAAGAATAACCCAACTTGTGTAGCTGGTGGTTTTTCTGCTAGGCAAAGCAGTAACACAAGCCAAGAAGATGCCCTTTAAAAGCATGTGGCGGATAGAGATGGCTTTCAACTAAAGCGAGCACGTTTTGTAAATATCACCACATGGGTAATTCTTGGCGCTTTTCAGGATTCATGCCACCCATGTGTGTGGCTATGCGGCACAGTGGTTTTACTTTAGTGTTTGAGCCAAGCGATCAAGTTATTGGCTTGAAACTGTCGTTTAGCGTGAAATTATCAGCTTGCGATGGGAAAAAAAAGGGGGGACGCTCCTCATGTGTGGATCTGTGTGAACATTTACACAAGATTCTGGAGTTTGTGAGAAATGATAACAGCCCTTGTTTGTTGTTTTTCTTCCCCGCTTTACCTTTTCGACTCAACTTTGATGATGTTATAGATCAGGGGTCTTCAAACTTGGCCCTTTTATGACTTGTGGACTTCATCATAATAGTCCACATCATAAAAGGGCCAAGTTTGAAGACCCCTGTTATAGATGATGTTATAGGAATAGGAATATTCTTTATTGGCCAAGCGTGACTGGACACATAAGGCATTTGTCTCCAGTGTGTAAGCTCTACAAACAACAAATTGATAAGTCATAGATCATAAATCATAAGATACAATCATAAATCACAAGGTACAAACAACAAGGGATAAATCATAAGGTACTAATAGCAGAAGATAGTAGGAAAGATGAGTAAATGAAAAGGATAAGAGATGATGGCATTTGTGGCTAATGACACTGAATTCCACACCAAATCCTTTGTTTTTTCTTTGACAAAGATACCTTTAATGTCTTGGATGGATGGATATGGATATAAAGAATCCCAGAAAAGAGGCCTGTTGTCATTTTTAAAATTTACAGAGTTTTTTTTGGGGGGGGGGGAAGAAAGAGACAGGAGTAGGAGACCGCCCTACCATGCTACCATGCTTCTGTTTATGATGACACCTAATTTATTTTGTATTCATTTATTTCATACCTTCTCCTGTACTGAATATTCAAAGCAGTTTACAACTTTTCTTAATACACTGCACAAAAAGGCAAACAAGGCATAACAAATAAGTTAAACATCTTCCTAAATATGATTAGAATTAGCAGTGAAAAGCAGGGCAAATGTGTTACAGAATTTCTCAACTATGAGAGCAGGGAGGATCAGATACAACTCCTGGGATGTCCCCTCCCCACTTGGGAGCAAAGCACAATATTTTCCTGCTGGAAATTATTTAATAATAAAATTATTAAAAATGGAATTGTATCTTTTGGCAATAGATTCATGACCCAGAATCAAAACATTGTATATCTGTGGTGCTGAGTTCCTTCCTTCCTTCCTTCCTTCCTTCCTTCCTTCCTTCCTTCCTCCCTCCCTCCCTCCCTCCCTCTCTCCCTCCCTCCCTCCCTCCCTCCCTCCTTCCTTCCTTCCTTCCTTCCTTCCTTCCTTCCTTCCTTCCTTCCTTCCTTCCTTCCTTCCTTCCTTCCTTCCTTCCTTCCTTTCTTCTTTCTTTCTTCTTCTTTCTTTCTTTCTTTCTTTCTTTCTTTCTTTCTTTCTTTCTTTCTTTCTTTCTTTCTTTCTTTCTTTCTTTCTCTCCCCACTTCGTAATAGATGTGCTCAGAGAGATAGCATTTTGCCTGAGGCTTTCAGTGATGCAAAAGGTCCATGCACACATACATAAGTGACAATCACATGCCCTTGCTTTAATGTCACTCTTTGCTCTCTTACAGAAAGCATGTAGCAAAGCACCCTTTTGAGGTGAGAGATGAGAATTGTTACCAAGAGGAAGCAAGATATGCTAGCTAATATCCTGGAAAACAGAACGCTGTGTAGAAAATAATGGAATAAAATTTAACTGAGTTCTTCTGTGGGGAAAGAAAAAAAAACAAAAAAAAAACCAACAAAACACTGACACATACCAATACATGTCTTTTTAAAAAATGCCCATTGTCAAAAAAATAATAATAATGTGGAAATCGTTGTGAATGGTGAACTGAATATGAATCAGAAGACACGGATGACAACGTAGAGGTAATTTTAGGCTGCATCACCGTTTTATAGCGTCCAAATAACAGGAAGCAACGATCACTAAGATTGTGCATGGATCAGATTCCTGTTCCCATCAGAAACCAACTGAAGAAGCTTCTTGGATGAGAAGCGAAACGTCGACAGAGAAAAACAAGAAAGTCCAGTTGGCTCCTGAAAAAGCACCTTTGGGACAACCAGGACCTGGATGACTGAGAACCTCCATAGACTTTCATTCTTTACACTTTGCTTCTTACTGTGTCTTTAACGGCAGGCTATTAAAGTGTGACATTAAATCCATTCTGAACGTTTGGGATCTGCATTGGGTTGGTCTTTGAATAACAAAGCAAGACAAAAGATAATGACGGAAAGCACAGATGTCTTAAGAATCGGATTAAAAATGACAGATAGTAATTTAAATAGATGAGAGGAACTAGGAAATTGCACATTGTACACTTCACGTCTCAGAAGACAGGTCAAAAATAAGAAATTTCCTATTTCTTCATCATTAATCTGTTTACGTTTAGGACTGCACACTTGTGAAAATTACTCTATTCTTACCTTTGTAAGTCTCTCTCTCTCTGTCTCTCTCCCTCTCTCTCTTTTTTAAAAAAAGGAAATGTAAAGATGAGTGCAAAAAACTATATATATTGATTAATAAAACAAGGAGAGAATCCCCCCAGCCTCATATATGTTAATATGCAATCACAGATACACTTCCTGGGGAGTATTTTGTATTGAATATAAAAATGGTAATTTTTAGTCAATCGCAAACAGTATTTCTCTGTAAATTGCCCTGATGGTAAGGAGAGAGGTCTCCACTTAAGGTTATAATTGAAATTATTTGTACAGTACGGCCTGCTTCAAAGAATTCATATATTGAATTAGATGGAATGTACCTTCTCTCCTAGGGGGATAAAATCTAATTATTCTGTCTTCGCACAGGGGCACTTTCAAACTGTAAAACGGAACTACAGAAATCATGTAAAGGATAGATTTTGGAGCTTTTCGAGTCCCTATTTACTACCTGTTGCATAGAAGGGGTTGCCATCTCGCAACCTCTTGTGACCATTGTCACAATCATACCATTGTGACGCGTTACATCTCAGAGAGTTTCCAGTTTGGCCCTCATCTTTTTCTGTGTGTATATTGTGTGGTCTTAATTTGGTGATTAGGAGGCAGGAAAGATGAGCATGGAATAGTCCATAACATTCTGAACCCATCCATCTTTCTTTCTCATCAACATACTTTGGGAGAGTTTTCCCTGGATTCCCCCCCCCCCCGCCTCTCTATAACCTCTGTCCAGATCAAGTCCAGGATTGGGACTCTAAACTATTAAATTCCATTTTTCATTTTTGATTGAAGATACTTTTGTTTAAATCTTTGCACAACTATTACTATAACTTCTTTTCACAGAGATTTGAATGTTGTGGATTGTGGAATGCTGCATTTTTATTACAAAAATGGCTACACATCCATTTTTTTTTCTTTCTTGGTTAATCCATTGTCACACATTTATCACACTGTACATTGTTTACTATTACTTGGTAGAATAGAATAGAATAGAATAGAATAGAATAGAATAGAATAGAATAGAATAGAATAGAATAGAGTAGAGTAGAGTAGAGTAGAGTAGAGTAGAGTAGAGTAGAGTAGAGTAGAGTAGAGTAGAGTAGAGTAGAGTAGAGTAGAGTAGAATAGAATAGAACATAAGGAGAATAGAATAGAATAGAATAGAATAGAATAGAATAGAATAGAATAGAATAGAATAGAATAGAATAGAATAGAATAGAATAGAATAGAATAGAATAGAATAGAATAGAATAGAATAGAATAGAAATAGAATAGAATAGAATAGGAGTAGAGTAGAGTAGAGTAAAGTAGAATAGAATAGAATAGAATAGAATAGAATAGAATAGAATAGAATAGAATAGAATAGAATAGAATAGAATAGAATAGAATAGAATAGAATAGAATAGAATAGAATAGAATAGAATAGAATAGAATAACAGAGTCAGAAGGGACCTTGTAGGTCATCTAGTCCAACCCTCTGCCCAAGCAGGAGATCCTACATCATTTCTGACTGATGACAGTCTAGTCTCTTCTTGAAAGCTTCTGGTGATGAAGCTCCCACAACTTCTGAAGGCAATCTGTTCCATTGGCTGATTGTTCTCAAATGTCAGAAAATTTCTCCTTATTTCTAGGTTGAATCTCACCCTGATCAATTTCCATCCATTGTTTCTTGTCTGGCCTTCTGGTGCTTTGGAGAATAGGCTGACCCCCTCCTCTCTGGGACAACCCCTCAGATAGTGGAACACTCTTATCACGTGTCCCCTGGTCCTTCTCCTCACTAGACTAGCCATGTCCACTTCCTGTAACCGTTCTTCACATGTTTTGGCTTCCATCCCCTAATCGTCTTCATTGCTCAGTACAGTAGGAGTGGAAACACGGGAGTGTGCCATGACTGTGGGTAAATGACCTCCTACAATAAAGTTTTGAGAAGTGAAGATAGTCCCACTCTTAGAGAAACTGCTACCATAAATGAACTACTTTTCATTTTGTGACTAGAGGCAATTAGCCAGCCTCTAAAATATGAATGTGCTACCAGTAAATCATTAATGCATGAGGGTGACGGTCTGTTCTTTCAGCTTCTGGGTTAGTTTCCGAATGTTTCGTTACCAGGCTAAGGTAACTTCTTCAGTAGAGTTTAGGGGAATGTCAATGTCAGTGTTCTTCTGTTGATAAGGACTTTGTGTGATCAGTAGGTCATCAATGTAGTTCTGATATTTCTAACTTCTAGGCTTTAAATTTGACACCTAGCTTCATTTTAGCAGCGTTTCAGTCATTAAGCAATTGCTGACTCCTTAAGTCAACGAACCCCATTTTGCGCACAAAGTCTGTCAAACACCGCTTCTTTCAGTTCTTACACACTCATCCTTGTGTCCTCAAGGATAGTTACTCTGCCCTCTTGCCTTCCATTGGCATTTGCTAACGAGGCTTCCAAGCCTCTTTTCCAGTGGCCAAATTATCCAAACGTAATAATTAGCATCATTATTAATGCTCACCATGGGCCCTGTGGATTTACTTTATCTAATATTAAATAACTGGTTCTGTATTCTCACTCCCCCCCATTTGATCAGCCCTTTTGATTAGCTAGCTTTCCCAGCCATATGCTATAACTAGGAAAAAATATCGACAATATGTGCCTTTCTTGTCTCTCTGCATTGAAATATTTTGTCAAGATCTATCATAATCTTTTCCCCAAGTAGTAGAATACCTCTTTATATTTATAGCCACTGTTACCATTTTTTGTGATTTTTTTTTCAATAGAGAAAGATAGAGTGTTTTACTGCTACAGCTTCTATCTGTATTATGCTGTTATTGCTTGTGGTTATTATCCTTCCGGCGCGATCTCAAAACTTTCTTTTTCGAACAAGCTGGCCTGGTCTGACGGGATGGGGTTGGGTTTTTATAAATAGTTTTAATTGTAATATGTATTAATTTTAAGGGCATAATGTTTAATGGCTTTTTAATTTTTGTATAATATTTTTATTGTGTATTGCCCTGTTCACCGCCCTGAGTCCTTCGGGAGAAGGGCGGTATAGAAATCAAATTATTAAATTAAATAATTAAATTAAATTAAATTAAATTAAATTAAATTAAATTAAATTAAATTAAATCTAATACATATTAGATAATATGTTTGTATGGAGAGAGAGAGAGAGAGAGAGAGAGAGAGAGAGGGAGGGAGGGAGGGAGGGAGGGAGGGAGAGGGGGGAGAGAGGGTTAGGGTTGAGTATGTGTGAGTATATATCTATAGATAGATAAAGACAGATAGGTTGAAAGGTAGGTAGGTAAGTTGGTAGATAGGTGGATGGGAGAAGGAGAGGAACAGGGAATGAGGGAGGGGAGGGAGAGGGAGAAAGGGAGAAGGAGAGGAAAAGGAATGAGGGAGAGAGGGAAGGAGGGAGCGAGGGAGAGGAAGAGGAAGAGGGAGAGGGAGAAGGGGAGAAAGGGAGGAGAGGGAGAGGAAAAGGAATGAGGGAGAGAGGGAAGGAGGGAGCGAGGGAGAGGAAGAGGAAGAGGGAGAGGGAGAAGGGGAGAAAGGGAGGAGAGGGAGAGGAAAAGGAATGAGGGAGAGAGAGGGAAGGAGGGAGCGAGGGAGAGGGAGAGGGAATGGGAGAGGGAGAAGGGGAGAAGGAGAGGAAAAGGAATGAGGGAGAGAGGGAAGGAGGGAGCAAGGGAGAGGAAGAGGGAGAGGGAGAAGGGGAGAGGGAAAGGGAGAAGGGGAGAGGGAGAGAGGGAAGGAGGGAGTAGACGAGGGAGAGAGAGAGGGAGAAGGGAAGAGGGAAAGGGAGAAGAGGAGAGGGAGAGGAAAAGGAATGAGGGAGAGAGGGAAGGAGGGAGCGAGGGAGAGGAAGAGGAAGAGGGAGAGAGAGAGGGAGAAGGGGAGAGGGAAAGGGAGAAGGGGAGAGGGAGAGGAAAAGGCACGAGGGAGGGAGAGAGGGAAGGAGGGAGCGAGGGAGAGGGAGAGGGAATGGGAGAGGGAGAAGGGGAGAGGGAAAGGAAAAGGGAGGAGGGAGGGAGAGAGATTTTAATTTGTGTTAGTACTTTGGTACTCATGCCTCAGTTCGACTTGAATAATTGGTAGTGCAAAGATGCATAGACTTTTATATTAGGGAAATGTTATATCCTCTGTATATTTATACAGTGAAGACAGCCAGATTGTAATTCAGTACACCATGTAGAATCACCGTGCATTTTCCACTGGAGACTTGAAAATCTGTTTCTGTTCTGCTGTGCCATTTAAAACATGCAGTACAACTGGGATATAATGCCTAAGTTGCGTATCTATTGCATGTTCAACAATAATTGGAGCTGGTTTCTGTACCAGGTTTTCTAAAGCCTATCTAAAGATAGGTTTTCATAGAACAGAACAAACGAACTGGAGAAGATTAATAAACATCTCTGTTCAATAATATCTACACATTTTGAACTGATACATTGGTGAACAACAAATGGAATTGACCATCAAAATGCTAAGTTTGATTTCTAGTATTCCGTACTGTACTTATGTAGCATTATAGAGCATCTGGCTGTTTTTGAACTCGTTGGCTTAGCATAACCACTTCATAAGGCAAATGGTTAATACTGGGCTGCAGACCTTTGGAGAGGTTGAGCCAAGTCAACTTTTATCTGAGAGAGAGAGAGAGAGAGAGAGAGAGAGAGAGAGAGGGAGGGAGGGAGGGAGGGAGGGAGGGAGGGAGGGAGGGAGGGAGAGAGAGAGAGAGAGAGAGAGAGAGAGAGAGAGAGAGAGAGAGAGAGAGAGAGAGAGAGTAGTTAAGATATATAATATGCTATATATATACATATACATATACATATACAAATACATATACATATACATATACATATACATATATATATGTATATGTATATGTATATACAATGAGAATATATATATATATATATATACAATGAGAATATATATATATATATATATATATATATATATATATATATATATATATATATATATATATATATATATATATATATATATATATATATATATATATATATATATATATATATATATATATATATATATATATATATATATATATATATATATATATATATATTCTCATTCTACATCAGCAGGAACCAGTGTCAACAGTCCACAGAGTTTTCAATCAAATGTAAAGCTCTCAATAGTTCCTCAGAGCAACTCAATTTCTGATTATTTCACAAAATAATCTCAAAAACCCTGGACTTTCTGCACTCAAATTGTAGCTGCAGCACTATCAGCATAGCTGCTGGAATGAGAGGCAATAGAGGATGACATTAGATATTGCAAAGCCATCATGGCTGGCAAATTTTGTCAGTGATTTGGACACTTAGACAACTCAACCATCGGATATATGAAGGGTTTCTTAAAACTTGACAGAGATACTGTGACAGGCTCAAGAAGTGTTGGGAAGCCTTAGCTGAAGAGGTTAGTAAAATATAGCTTAACTTTCCATTGAGTTACCATGAGTTCCAGTGACATCAAAAAAAAAGTATTTTGAGGGCAAGGAGATGGATGAAATTGCACAAATAACAGAAAAAACAGAATGTCAGAGTTGGAAGGGACCTTGGAGGTCATCTAGTCCAACCCCCTGCTCAGGCAGGAAACCCTGTACCATTTCAGACAAATGTTGTCCAACCTCTTCTTAAAAAGCTCCAGTGTTGGAGCATTCACAATTTCTGGAGGTAGGTTGTTCCACTGGTTAATTGTTCTCACTGTCAGGAAATTTCTCCTTAGTTCTAGGTTGCTTCTCTCCTTGATTATAAACTCGGCTTTGGATTCTTTCTCCCATTTCATTTTAAAACTCCTAGATCTTTTCAGAATGTTATTTTTCAAGTCAGGATTGGCAAAGGATAATTAATTTTCATCAGGTCACTCCTTAAATTATCCTCCCACATTTTCTTTTTCTGCCGCAATTTGTCTTCATCCTAAAGTATCTTCTCTAATTATCCCAGTCTATAGTCTCAGATAATTGAGCTGCAAATCTGTAAGTCTCCTGTTTAAACCTTGACTCTGGGTACAACTTCTTAGCATCTTTAGAAATCCATGTTCCTCCAGCCTCAGTTGAATAGAATAGAGCTGGAAGGGACCGTGGAGATCTTCTAGTCCAGCCTCCTGCTCAAGGACGAGAACCTATACCATTTCAGATAAGTGACTGTCTAGCCTCTTCTTAAAAACCTCCAGTGATGGAGCACCCATGATTTCTGGTGGCAAGTTGTTCCACTTTTTAATTGTCCTCACTGTCAGGAAGTTTCTCCTTAATTCCAGGTTGGATCTCTCCTTGATCAGTTTCCAACCATTGTTTCTCGTCCTGCCTGCTGGTGCTCTGGAGAATAATTTGCCGTTCTCCATCTGCAGTGTAGAAATCATGAAGTTAACAATAAGATGAGCACCGCTTTGAAAGGAGCAGTGAGACAACAGTACACAGACTACACCAAATCCTCCAGAGTATTGTAGAAAAAGTTTCTTCCTCACTTTTCTTTTTCTCCACTTCCCAGATTTTGACAGCAACATCTTTCGCCTGGTTGTGTTATTATTTTCTTCTGCTGTCAGTGAGTTCTGACCGTTTTTTTCTCAGCCAAGGTTTCAATACTTGGAGTGCTGTTTGCTTCCCAGTTTTACAGCATTAAGCGTGTGGTGACAGCTTCAACTTTTGCAACTCCAGCCCATCTGGCCACAACTTCCATACAGATGATAAGCACAACAATATCCGGCGAGTCACACTTCAAGATTTCCACCGAGCTGGTTTGAATAAATTCCTCAGCTGTGGCATGAAATTGGCTCCCAGGGGAGAAGCTTGTGGCTTTGCTGTTCCATCTTAGTGCATGTTAACCTTAGTCAGATGACTTTCTCATAGAATATATCTCTGCCTATGTTCCAGCCTACGACCGGCCCTGTTGGAATGTCAGGGACAACCCCTTTTTATAAACAATAGGCTGGAACTAATCCAACCGAATTTATTTGCACAAGCTAAACGAAAAAGTTCAAACAAAAGTTAAACAAATACAGAGCAAGACTTTATCAGAAGCTCTTCAAATGGTTGCCTTCAGCAACCAGCACCTCCCACACATGCCCCTTTTAAACAGCAGTCCCAAGGCGTGGCTTCTCATTGCCCTCTCCCGAGTTGCCTCATTGCTTTCCTCTGCTCAGTTCTGCTGGATTGCCTCCTGCTCCTAGCGTCCCTGAACAGAGCCAGCTGTGGATCGTCTTCTTCCAATCTTTCAGGCTCACACAGCTGGGTCTGAGGAGGAACAAGATGGGAGGGGCCTGGGTGAGAGTTCTGCGGTGCATCAGAACCTTCCTCTGACACCAAACCCCTCCTCCTCCTCCTCTTCAGAATTGTCCGACTCAGCTGATGAATCCACAGGCTGACGCTGAATCACAACAGCTTATAGGAATTGGATAAAGATAAAACTGTATTTAAAATTCAGCCTCTCTTCTCCTTCTCCTTCTCCTTCTCTTCCTCTTCTCTTCTCCTTTTCCTTCTCTCCTCCTCCTCCTCCTTTCCTCCTTCTCCTTCTCTTCCTCTTCTCTTCTCCTTTCCTTCCCTCCTCCTCCTCCCCCTCCTCCTCCTCCTCCTCCTCCTCTCCACAAATCCCACTCCCTTCCAGCACTGATGATGTTACCTTATTAGGTAATGAGACGTCTGCAAGAAAACCACCAAGCTCCGAGAGCACCAAGGACCCCTCAGGTCAACCCTGAGCTACAAGTATCCTTTCCTCCTTCTCCTTTTCCCAAAGATGATTTTACACGAGGCAACTGGACTTTCTTTTCTCTCTTTGAAGACATTTTCCTTCTCATCCAAGAAGCTCCTTCAGCTCTGACTGGATGGTGGGGAATGAAAGGATTTATATTCCTTGCAGAGAGCTGGTCATTTGTATTCTTTGAGCGAGTCATTGATTCCCTCTGGAGATTTGTCTGTGTCCTTGGGGGTCTCCTGGGTAGTGCAAATGGGTGTGGAGCCTTCTTGGAACTGTTGAAAGGACTGTGCTGTACACAGGAGATGTGTGGTGTTGTATCCCTCCCCCTCTGTTGAGAGAGGGCTGTTCAGTTTTGACCTAGATGGCCTCTTGGACCCCTCTTTCAAACCAGCGGTCCTCTCTGTCCGAAATATGGACTTTGCTGTCTTCAAAAGAATAGCCTTATTCTTTTAAATGCAGATGGACAACTGAATCTTGTCCTGATGGGTTTGTTCTCAGTTGGGTTTGTTTGTGAGCTTAAATGGACTCCAGAAGATGGTAGAGGACAGGAAGGCCTGGAGGAACGTTGTCCATAGAGTCGCAATGGGTCGGACACGACTTCGCAACTAACAACAACAAATAAGGCAAACATGACTATATCTAATTTATCATTTCCCTTTTGAGCGATGCAGTGACAAAAATTAACAAGCACATATAAAATACGGGCTACAGAGAGAGTACCAAACTTGTGAATTGTTTCTTTACTCCTTTGATCCCACACACTTACTACTGGGTAGTGGCCCAGTTGCAGCCAAAGATAATAGTTTTAGATTGGGATGGGATGGGATGGGATGGGATGGCTGGGTGAGTGGGTGGTTAGATGGATGGATGGATGGATGGATGGATGGATGGATGGAGGCATGCAGGCATGGATGAAAACAGAGTCATGTATATTTATGGACAACCTATACATGTACTAAACAATCAAAGAAAGAAACACTGTGAGGTTCGCGAAATGAATAGACAATTGAATAGAACCGAGCTGGAAGGGACCTTGGAGGTCTTCTAGTCCAGCCCCCTGCTCAAGCAGGGGAACCTCTACCATTTCAGACAAGTGACTGTCTAGCCTCTTCTTAAAAGCCTCCAGTGATGGCGCGCCCACGATTTCTGAAGGTTTCTGAAATGAGGAGATTTGCACTGGTTGAAACTTCATGCTTCTCTTCAGCTACTTCAAAAAACTCTGCTGCTCTTTTATTGGTCTGCTAAACAGGCGGGCAGCCCTGTAGCTTTTCACAGTGGGACTAACCAGGTCTTCTTTCTTTTCAAACTCAGTGAGTCAACAACCACAACACGAACCACCAGGGTTGAGAGAGATGACATTAGGAAAAGGCTGATTGTTACATTATGCTATTGCCTACCTCAGGGGTAGGCAACCTCGGCTCTTTTATGACTCATGGACTTCAACTCCCAGAATTCCTGAGCCAGCTTGGCTGGCTCAGGAATTCTGGGAGTTGAAGTCCATGAGTCATAAAACAGCCGAGGTTGCCTACCCCTGGCCTACCTGATGTAATCCACATAAGGTTCTTTTCATTTCAAGGTTGGTGGTGTGAAAGAGGAAGGGTTGGTTGTGAAGTGAAAACAGAGGGACTGTGAAGCTTGCTCAGTGCCTCACTCAGACATGACAAACAAGACAGGACATTTGTACCTTAAAGTAATTTGCCTGCTCATAAATAGAAATGAGCCGGAGGGAGCTTTATACAGTACGTGGTTATGTATATATAGAATGCAGACATCCAGCTTATTCCTTTGTTTGTCAATAGCTCACTTTCAGGTATATGAATAGAACTGCAAACAATTGCACGCTTTTTTCTGCCTTCTTTCCAGTAATACAAGTGTAATAAGAAGGGGATATTTTGCAAGCTAATGTAACTGTCCCCCATCTCTCTGTGTGTTTGTCTCTCCCTTCTTACCTCCTAATACCCCCAGAGACACAGACTTTGTTAATTTGTTTCTTGATAATTTCATTGTGCTTCTGCAACTTTATTATGCAAATGTACTGACTGGTCAATTTTTCTATTCTGATGTTGGAATTGTTTCTCCTACAGCTCACTCCTTTTTTTAGCCTGATTAAAAGAATGATTACAGTGATTAATATTTATTTGTTGTTAGTTGTGAAGTCATGTCCGACCCATCGCAGCCCCATGGACCACATTCCTCCAGGCCTTCCTGTCCTCTACCATCTTCTGGAGTCCCTTTAAGCTCACACCTACTACTTCATTGACTCCATTCAGCCGCCTCATTCTCTGTTGTCCCGTTCTTCTCTTGGCCTCAATCTTTCCCAGCATTAGGCTCTTCTCCAATGAGTCTTTACTTCTCATTAGGTGGCCAAAGTATTTGAGTTTCAACTTCAGGATCTGGCTTTCTAAAGAGCAGTCAGGGTTGATCTCCTCTAGGATTGACCGGTTTGATCGCCTTGCAGTCCAAGGGACTCGCAGGAGTCTTCTCCAGCACCATAGTTCAAAGGCTTCAATTCTTTGGTGCTCAGCCTTTCTTATGGTCCAGCTTTCACAGCCATACATTGAAACTGGGAAAACCTAATATTTATATGTTACTTATAAGTAAGGGTGCATGTCTATACGTATGTTGTATATAAAAGGTAAGGTAAATGTTCCCCCACACATGCGTGCTAGTCGTTTCTAACTCTAGGGGCCAGTGCTCATCTCTGTTTCAAAGCTGAAGAGCCAGCGCTTGTCTGAAGACGTCTCCGTGGTCATGTGGCTGGCATGACTAGACGCCAAAGGCGCACGGAACGCTGTTACCTTCCCACCGTAGTGGTCCCTATTTTTCTACTTGCATTTTTACGTGCTTTCGAACTGCTAGGTTGGCAGAAGCTGGGACGAGTAACAGGCGCTCACTTTGTTACGCGGCACTCGGGATTCGACCCGCCACACTGCCGACCTTCTGATCAACAAGCTCAGCGTCCTAACCCACTGAGCCACCGCGTCCCTCATGTTGTATATAGTATGTTTTAAGTGTGTGTTTTATGTGTGTGTACACTTTGAGAGGAAGGAACTAAATTTCATTTTTAATGTGTGTCATTGTGTCCACAAGGGGAAAACAATGACAATAAAGGTTATCTAATCTAATCTAAAAAATGCCATAAAATATGCTATGATTGACATTGAAATGAGCACACTGTTTTTTAAAGCCAGATGACCCTTTTTTCCCCTCTTGAAATTGCATCTGTGTGACAAACAGGATCACTACTTATTTCATATGCTTATTATTTTTATCGAGATGGTGTATTGTTTGAAAAGACTAAGATTCCTTGTCTTTTTTCATAACAGTTTTATTGACCATTACAATTAAAAGAATAAAAGCTAATACAAGTTAAAAAGAATTAAAGAGTAAAAAGGAAAACAAGAAGAAAGAAAAACAGAGTGGAAAGCAAAATTGAAAAGAAAAGATAAGAATACAATAACAAAGGGAAAAAAAGAAATATATAAAGAGATTATTTCCCACTTTGTCACAACAAATATAAACAATTTTAGCAACAGTTACCTTCTTGTAAAATACAACAAATTATCTCTCCTTCTCATATCGCCTCTTTTATTTATAAACAAAACCTTAAAACCTTGTCATTCAGTCTTGATTAACAAATGTCCATTAAGGGTTACCACAGACAGCAAACTATCTATTTTAACTTCAATCCCATAAATCAACTTTATATTCCTTTACTTTACTTTTAGCAATCTTGGTTTACAATCCCTTCCAGAAAACGATCTCCCAGTCACTTTTCTGGCTTGTTACTTCTATATCCCTTTTAACTGTTAAAACATTAGCAGTTTCATATGGCCAGTATATCATTATTATTATTATTTTTGCATATAATTCTTGGAACCCATTTTGGTTCTTCTCCTTTAATTAAATATTTAGTTGCTTGTGATTCCCTCCAGTGTTCAGCCTTCAAACTCCCAACCTTTCCAAAATTTCCTCATATTTGAAAAGAATTTAATAATAATAATAATAATAATAATAATAATAATAATAATAATAATAATAATAATAATAATAATTCCAAAAGTGATCAAGGCTCAGCCAAATTTTATTTCCATACAGCTGCATTACAACCGTGAATTTAGTTGGAATGCCTAAACTCCCAGCTGTTCAACTCACAAGCTAACCACAAAAACTTCATTTCCTATAGTCTACTCATGAGAAGCAGCTGTCTGGAGTATGTGGGGGTGAGCTCATGCTCTCTTTTTTCTCCAGAGAGATTTCACCAGCCAGGACTCATTCTCTGGCGAACCAATTTCACCCTCCTTTTTTTTTTTAGATCTCTAGTTCACCATGTCATCACTAGAATTTGAGTAGAAGACTCTTTGTTTTTTTTATATATCTTTCAACAAACTTTCTTAATCATAACAAGGTACCCACAAGTCTTAGGCCTCAGAAGTACTATTCCCATTTGCCTCGATGCTGGTTCCCTTTCAATTCTTCTTGTTCTATAACACCTAAGCCTTAAACCCCCAGCACTACAGTTATTGCCTTGTGAAATCCAGAGGGAAATTGTGCTCTTTCAGGGCATGGCAATCACTGTTCCAAAGCCAGGTTTAAAATAAACAATGAAAAATATTTGCAAGTATCATTGCTTATTGAACTCTCTGTTTGATGCTGCTGCCCACCTGCCAGTTATGGCTGTTAATTCATTGGCTAAGCACACCAGTGTGCACTAAAGGGTCACCAGCCTGTTTTTTCACAAAGCAATGGGGCAGAATAGTGTTTGGATGGCTTAAACTACATTTTAGGATCTACAGGGTCAGGAGTCTGCTTTTCATAAACATGCACTCTGGGTTGGTGCCTTGCGAGCTGCAGCTTTCTACATGCATGATACAAAGCAGCCATCCTTTTATTTGTACTACTTGAAGCCTTTGTCTACAAAATAGCTCTTGTAGCTGTTTGGGGCCATTTGTAAATAACAGTACTTTCAGCATACAAAGCACAGACAGAGAAAGAGACTTTATGAAGCATTCCTGCTGTTATTTATCTCTGTGCGATGACCAGGAAAAATACAAAAAACCAAATTCAATGCAGCTGTGGACATGTTTAAGCTTTGGTTTACAAATAAAAGATAATCAACTAGAAGTCAAAATGAGGGAAAACACATTGAATTATCCTGCTCAAGGTATAGAATGCAGATGTTATTGCAAATGTGTAGAAAAGATCTTAGGTTGCTTGTTATGAACAGTCAAAAGCCAGGGATTGAGAGCTTGTAGACGTCACTCATTAAACTCTATCCCATTAAACTCTATCCATTTCTGACTTTCCACCACAACCTTAGTGTCAAGGATGAAACTCTGTCAGCTACATGCCTCTGTGTTTCAACTTGCCTTTAGAGTAAGGGAGGAAGGTGTTAGTTTCAAATGGATTAGTTGGAGAAAGGAAACTTCTACGATTCTGCTGAAGACTACAAGAGCTTGAAACCTTTTCAAGGACCCCGTAACAGGTGTGGATTTTAAGCACATGGTTCCCATAACAAAGTGAACTTGTTGATATGGACTACATAAGACGTTGAACATTTGGCTGGGGAAATTATTGTTTAACTCTATGAATTGGTGTTGGAACCTCGGAGTTAGCTTTGCTTCAACATTACTATGCAGTATATTCAATAACCAGTAAGATTTTCAGAGACAGAATGAACCTGGAGTTTTATCTGGATTCTCAAGCTGGATGTTGACACTTAGCTCAATTACATATATAAAAGCTCAAAATTCAATTCCACAATAAGTCGGTCACTCAGGCCTGAATTTTCTTTGAGGATGTACATTCAAGGCAAATTGAGTCATTTTCAACCAAACTCAGCTGGTCCAGATGAATGGGCAATCATTGGGAATTTTAAACTGGAGGGTTGAGAAAATGCAATGGAAAAATAAGCATCTGGCAAACATATTTGCAAGAGGTGTGTTCATGTGGTCAGCAGGAATGGAGTACATTTCAAAAGAAATTTTAGCTTGTACCCAGTAAACCAACAATGAGCAGACTTAGGCAATGAGCATATTAGGCGTGATTGACAGGGTTGATTTATTTCTATTCTCTCTCCACCCACAGATCATGAGTGTAGAGAAGAGCAACAATATAAGGATAATCAGGGGACTGGAAGCTAAAAACATATTAGGAACGGCTGCTGGCATTGGGTATGTCTAGTTTAATGAAAAGAAGGACCAGGGGAGACATGATAGCAGGGTTCCAATATCTCAGGTGCTGCCACAAAGAAGAGGGAGTCAAGCTATTCTCCAAAGCACCTGAAGGCAGGACAAGAAGCAACGGATGGAAACTAATCAAGGAGAGAAGCAATCTAGAACTAAGGAGAAACTTCCTGACAGTTAGAACAATTCACCAGTGGTGCATCATTGGAAGTTTCTAAGAAGAAACTGGTCAGCCATTTGTCTGAAATGGTATAGGGTTTCCTGCCTGAGCAGGGGGTTGGACTAGATGACCTCCAAGGTCCCTTCCAACTCTGTTATTCCATTCTTCTTGGTTGAGACAAGTGCCCTGTATGCTTACTGCAGCAAATAAACAGGGAAAGTTGTCTACTTACTTATAGTAAGTAGAAAAGGAAAAGGTTGAAGACAGATGCAGGAAGGAAGGAAGGAAGGAAGGAAGGAAGGAAGGAAGGAAGGAAGGAAGGAAGGAAGGAAGGAAGGAAGGAAGGAAGGAAGGAAGGAAGATATTAAATATATCTGATGATTTAGCAGGTCATTATTATTCAACTTTTAAAGAGAAAATCTTAAAAGTTTTCTTTATGGCTCAGAGAGAGATTTTGATTGTTTGTTAGATTTCCTTCTCTTTCATTTGATCAGCCAAAAAAGAGAAGTAAACAGGAGAAAAATGCTTGATTAGAGTAAGCATATGCAGATTAATATAAGTACCCCCAGATAGCACAAAATTGTTCATGACACTCAATGGAATTTGGCATTCTGATTTAGGCATATGAGCAGGTGCCAGAAAGCTATCAGTCAGAAGAAGAAAAACAAACAAACAGCTTGAGATGCTAGCTTTGGCACTGCTAAACATTATTAAGGACATTTTTCCATTTCTGATTTGCAATTTCTCTTTCTGTTACTTTTAATATCAGCACTGTCCCTTTTGCCAGTTCGGTAACCCTTTGCATTTTGGAACTTGATTCTTGAATACATGCTTTCCTGGCCTGACTGTTACATTAACTGAACAATTGCATTTCTTCCCATCAGCTCACAGCAGAGTTATTGGTTAACTAAGCTTACTTAAGGCACCTGGAGAAACCATAGACTAAAATGCATCACTGTAATATGAAGGATATAAAAGGCATCCCACTGGTTCCATTGATTGGCAACTTATCTTATTAAATGTAGAAAATGTTGGCTGAAGCGTCTTTGAATAAGCAGTTGGAGCCGAGTTAAGAAGTTAGCAAATATTCTTTGATTTGCAAATAAGATTGTCTCAATAGATCCAGTGCTACCGACTATTTTTAAGCAAGATCCCCTGGACGCCCACCAGCATGATAGGATTGGCTTGAGAACAATGCAGGGCACCTACAATATGTGGACTACATACAGAACACGGTGGGTACCGAAAGCCATTAGGTTGGTTGCTTTGAGTTGCTAGGCAATCTTCATGCCAACACTGATGAGGTCTACCCATCTTGACCACTTCTGTTTTTGTTCTTTTAAGGGTCTAGTGAATTAATCATCTGTTTGCTCTTTCAGGATCCTTGCTATCAATATTCAACACACACAACATGTGTATAAATACACACACACACACACACACGTATTCATTTAAAACAAAGAAGCAAATATCCATGGTAGGAGCTTCAGTCACAAGCTTCATGTAGGGTCTGTCCATGGGAACCTCCCATCATGATTAAGCTTTGGAATTTAAATAGATCTTCTTCTTCTTCTTCTTCTTCTTCTTCTTCTTCTTCTTCTTCTTCTTCTTCTTCTTCTTCTTCTTCTTCTTCTTCTCCTCCTCCTCCTCCTCCTCCTCCTCCTCCTCCTCCTTCCTCCTCCTCCTCCTCCTCCTCCTCCTCCTCCTCCTCCTCCTCCTCCTCCTTCTTCTTCTTCTTCTTCTTCTTTTTCTTCTTCTTCTTCTTCTTCTTCTTCTTCTTCTTCTTCTTCTTCTTCTTCTTCTTCTTCTTCTTCTTCTTCTTCTTCTTCTTCTTCTTCACAATAACAATAACGTTGGAAGGGACCTTGTAGGTCATCTGGTCCAACCCCCTGCTCAGGCAGGAAACCCTATACCATTTCAGAAAAATGGCTATCCAGTCTCTTCTTAAAAACTTCCAGTGTTGGAGCATTCACAGCTTCTGGAGGCAGGTTGTTCCACTGGTTAATTGTTCTCACTGTCAGGAAATTTCTCCTTAGTTCCAGGTTGCTTCTCTCTTTGGTTAGTTTCCATCAAATACAAATTGTTCCATGTGCAACAATCTGTGTTCGAATGTCAATTATTATTCCCATTTTGTGTGTATGTATGTGTAAACAGAAGCCATAAAAACACAACAGGGGCCAGAGTGAATTGACCCAGAATTAATTCAATCCATCTTTCCTGCTTGTCCAACCAAACATTTCCCCCCCGCTACTTTATCCATTTACCAGTAATCACAAGTATATTATTGCTAAATCTGTCAGTTCAGGGTTTAACTACTATGGTAAAAATAATACGATGTATAATACAAGACTATAAAAGCAACTCCTATTTGTACCTTTTACCATAGTAATTAAACATTGAACTGACAGATTTATTATGTATGTATGTGTGTGTGTGTTACCTTGCTAGGCCCCAAACATGGGACAAATCTTATTTCCTGTTTCAGCCTAACCCAAGGCCATCCACAGGCAGTGGTCACAGTAGTGACAGCTCATATTTGTGTAAATTTTTTTGGATCCCTTTAATTCTTTGTTAGCAATCCCAAAAAAAATTACAGTTGGTTGAGTGATGGGCTGATCATCAAGTCGTTACAACACTCAAGTCGTTACAACACTCAAGTCGTTACAACACAATAGGCACATAGCCATCACCTCAGCCATCACCTCAGCCACACAGGATGTTACAAAACAACCGACTCAGCTGCAGACAACAACTCCATCATCCAATCAGGATATAACAACACAGCCTGATACAACCCACTTACAGCAACAATGCCAGCACCACACACAACCCCACCAATATTTATAGAGAGACGGCAGCTCCGATCACGCTTCGCTCGCACAAGCACAAAACCAAAGACACCAGCCTGAAGATGACTAGTGGGACCTCGTCAAAACGTCACCAAGACACCCTCAATCCTACATGGGAAAAGACCAGAATACGCCAAATATATATATAAATGTTGAGACTCTAGATAGAGTGCAGAGAAGACCAACTTCCTTCCTTCCTTCCCTCCCTCCCTCCCTCCCTGTTTTTCTTTTTTCTTTCCTTCCCTCCCTCCCTGTCTCTTTCCTTTCCTTTCCTTTCCTTTCCTTTCCTTTCCTTTCCTTTCCTTTCCTTTCCTTTCCTTTCCTTTCCTTTTCCTTCCTTCCTTCCTTCCTTCCTTCCTTCCTTCCTTCCTTCCTTCCTTCCTTCCTTCCTTCCTTCCCTCCCTCCTACCTCTTTTTCTTTCTTTCTTTCTTTCTTTCTTTCTTTCTTTCTTTCTTTCTTTCTTTCTTTCTTTCTTTCTTCTTTCCTTCCTTCCTTCCTTCCTTCCTTCCTTCCTTCCTTCCTTCCTTCCTTCCTTCCTTCCTTCCTTTCCTTTTTCCTTTCCTTTCCTTTCCTTTCCTTTCCTTTCCTTTCCTTTCCTTTCCTTTCCTTTCCTTTTCCTTCCTT